>NC_057393.1:36562340-36862340 GCF_019320065.1 Cervus canadensis | reverse complement strand
AGGCAGTGATGTAAGATATTAGAGAAAGGATAGTTGAATGAGGGTAGAAGATGGTATGAAGAAAATGGCGAGACATTATGCAAGTCTTGAAGAGAAATAACGACTGTCTTTTCATCTGTAATTGAAAGGATGAGTGTAAAGACCTTTGAAAGGTAATAAGTGAGGTGAGATAGTTTGTATTCTAATAACCTAGGGATCTACTCAGTCCATTCATTTTTAAGGAATAGGTAATGGCAATTGGGACTTGAGGAAAGTGGAAATGATTGGGGGGAAACTTGGAAAACTCAATTTTGACTATTTATACATGGACTTACAAACAGGTTAGTATTGTCACTTCCTTAGAGTGTTCATTTTGCAGCCAGCTTTGCTTTTCATCACAAAAGCAGGAACTCCATCACTGAAAAGGAGTTATGAAGTATTGGGCTGGTTAAAAAGTTTGGGTTTTTCTGTAAGATGTTACAGAAAAACTCAAACAAAATTTTTGGCCAATCCAATAGTTGAAATCTATCCAGAGGTTCAGTCTAAGGAACTTTGCATCAGATAAATCAAAGATATGACAAACATGGTATTTAAGGGGGAAAAAAAACTATAAACAATTGCAGTGATGTGAAGGTATGAAATATGACTAAATCTAGTTTTACCCTATAAAAGAAGAGGTTAAATGAAGTTAAGTGAGTTTCTTCTCTAAGTCTTCTAACAAGTGACAAAAGTAATACTTTTAAAGATCGCCTAACTTCCAGTCTAGTTGTTCTACCATTTTGTAACTTTTCCTCTAGTAAGGTCCTGGATTTATGTAAACTGTATACATACAGTTTATGTTATAAAGAATACATGCATCATATACAGATATAAGTCCATTGTTGTATAAATATGACCTAAGACATAATTTTTATAATAAAACATTTAATTTTTGATAATTTTGTTTGCCATAGAATATAGATTTAAAATGAATATTTATTTGCCTTGATAGAAAATTGTTCATAGATATTACATTTTCTTTTTGCAAATTTCTTTTCATTGAGTAGAGGCATTCAGAATTAGTCCTGGCAATAGGCATATATTTGTTGTGAAGTTTCAGAGACAGTTTCAGTAACTTTAACATCACAATCAGTTATAAAGATGAAAATACATCAAAGAGCATTCTTAGAGTTATGTATGGGATGTATGAGGGAGGTCATTTTAATGGGAAAAGGATTTGGGATCTGACTTAGTGTTAGAATTTTATGAAAACCACTGTCAGAAGATTTTTTTCCTCCCCTTTGTCCCATTATCTCTGAGTCATTCTTCACCAAATCCTGTAGCAAAGCCTGAAGAGTAAATGAATGAAGGCAAGTATTTAGGCAGCCTTGGATAGATAAAGAGAAATATTATGTCAAAAGGTAGGGTGTGTCCATGCACAGTGTTTTTTCAGAATTAATTTCTTTATAATCACTGTGTGCCATTCAGTATATAGGAAGCCAAAATTGTGTTGTATTACTCTCTTTTTCTTTATGTCACTGGCTTTAATTACCTCATATTTTGTTTAAATACCCTTAACTGTATATACCCTTAACTGTAAAATTTGAACCTTGCCTCTTAGTATTTTGAGTCAGTTGAAAAGTTTTCATGATACCCTTAGCCTTCTTGAGTGAAAAAAGCCTATTTTAATTGCATATATGTGAAAGTTGCTCAGTCATGTCTGACTCTTTGTGACCCCATGGACTATACACTCCATGGAATTCTCCAGGCCAAAATACTGGAGTGGGTAGCCTTTCCCTTCTCCAGGGGATCTTCCCAACCCAGGGATCGAACTCAGGTCTTGTGCACTGCAGGCAGATTCTTTACCAGCTGAGCCCCAAGGGAAGCCCAGTTGTGTATATATATGTGTATGTGTGTGTATATTTTTTTTTTTTTACTAGTTACAATGATTTTGTGTTTATTAGTAACTGGCTAGTTTGATAAATACTGCCCCCTCCAAAGGGCTTCCCATGTGGCTCAGTGGTAGAGAATCTGCCTGCCAATGTAGGAAAAGATGTGAGTTCAATACCTGGGTTGGGAAGATCCCCTGGAGAAGGAAAAGACCACTCCAGAATTCTTGCTGGGAAATCCCATGGACTGAGGAACCCAGCAGGTCTATGGTCCATAGGGTTATAAAAGAGTCAGACTCAATGACTAAACAGCAGCAACCCCCTCCAAAAGAAGAAAAGACCCTGCTTATTTCATGTGACCCCTTATAGCTTTATATTTTGTTATAAAGGGATTTTAGAGCTTTGCTTTCTAATTTTTTAGTTCTTTGTAAAAGAAAAATAATCCCAGAGGTAAAAGATGAGCCTGTTTGCAGTTTCTTAATACTTAATAGTCATGCTTAACTTTGGGACCTTGGTTGTTTTCTCTTCCTCATTAGATGAGATGTAAAGGTTTGTTCTCGAAATCTCCCCTCATATAGGATTGGGGCACAATTAATATCACCTTGCCCCTTTTCATCCTTCATCTTGTATAAATACCCGTTTATTCTGTATATGAGACTGCCTTCCTTTCTTTACCTGTGGTATCCATTTGCCTTATTGAACCTGATTAATACTGTGGTGGAAGGGCTAGACCTATATGACACATGGACAGCTGATAGTAGTTACTGGTTTCTTTCTCTTTTTCAAATCTTAGGATTTTCCTGTATCCCAGAAACAAAGTGACACAGTTTTCCATTTCCCCCCACTTATTCCAGGTGTAAGACATTGTGATTTTATTCCAAACTACCTATTGGATACGTGTCAGAACTTGGATTTGAATCGTGGTGCTGTGGCTCTGGCCCATAATGGTGTTTGTCTTTTACATACTGTTTCCTCAGAGATCTTATTGCCATTCTGTCACTTCTATACAAATGACTCGTGTATCTATATACCTTTCGTCTCAACTTTCTTCTGAACATCAGATTTCTGTTTCAGCTGTTCTTTTTGCTTTCCCCTTGCTTTCCTGATCCTGCCACTAATAAACTTGTCATCTTTCCTCAGAAACGTTTCTTCCACTAGTTCTTCCCATTTCTTTAATGACATCTTCATTTCTAAGATTCAGAGTCTCAGAATCCTTTCATTTCCATGACATTACCATGGTAATTCTGCAGCCTTTTCCCCAACTTCTTTCTAGTCTTGTAACCATGATTGTAGTTCAGGTCTAAAAGTTCTCATAAAAGTTTCCTTTTTACTTCTTGCTCCACCCTGCTGCAAGACTAACCTTCCTGAAGCATAGCTCCAGTTCCATGACTTTCTTTTTTAAAAAATAATTTTATTTATTTGTTTTTGGCTGTGATGGGTCTTCCTTTCTGAGTGGGCTCTTCTCTAGATGCAGTGAGTGGGGGCTTCTCTCTAGTTCTGGTGTGCAGGCTTCTTGCTGTGGTGCATGGGCTTTCTTTTGTTGTGGAACTGGGGCTCTAGGATGCAAGGGCTTCAGTAGTTGGAGCATGTGGACTCAGTAGTTGTAACTCCCCGGCGCTAGAGCACAGGCTCAATAGTTGTGGCTCATGGGCTTAGTTTGTCTTTGGCATGTGGGTCTTCCCAGATCAGGGATGGAACCCGTGTCTCCTGCATTGGCAGGAAGGTTCTTTACCACTGAGTCACCAGGGAAGCCCCCATGTCTCTCCTGATCAGTCTCTTTCATGGCTGGGCTATAATTCAGGGGTCTCCACAATTGGTCTCTAGCTGCTTTTGTAGCTACATCTTCCACTATTCTCTTAAGTGTACCCTGAATTACAACCAGACTGTGTTACTCACTTCTCTAAATATAGCCTCCTTTGTCTTACTGCTGTTCTCTTCTTATTCCCTCTTCCAGATGTTTCTCCCCCTTTTCCCTTTTACCGCCTCATTTTCACCAGTATTGAATTTTTTTTGCTACCATTAAGGTCCAATTCATACACCATTTCTTTTAGAAAGCCCTTTTAGTATTATACAGTTGGGGATATAGTATTTATTGCCTACATCCCAGCTCCTTAAAGCACTTTTTCCTTTTCTGACATGTGCTTATTGGACGTGTATATGCATGTACAATTCCTGTGTTATACCCTATATTCTAATTATTTGTTTACTTGCCTTTCCCACTCACTCCACCTCCATAGCAAGTTCCTTAGGAGTAGATTAGTTTATCTCCTACAACTCAGCCATAACTCTCTCTTCATAGATGCTGAATATGTACATTTATTGACTCAAACATATATGAGGACACATTTCAGAATAACCATTATATTTTTGTTATTTTAGGCTTGACCGTCTTTTTATCTTGCTGGACACTGGCACTACTCCAGTTACAAGGAAAGCTGCTGCACAGCAACTTGGAGAAGTGGTGAAGCTTCATCCCCACGAGCTGAATAATCTGTTATCTAAAGTAAGGACTCTTCTTTCTCTTTTAGTATAATACAGTTGTAGAAATTTATCCATGGGTAAAAACATAAAAGGAGAGAAGGAAGTTGTCTTATTAGTGACAGTTTGTGGTCTTCAAATTCATTAAATAAGTCCAGTATTTTCCCAAATATTTAAAATTTTTTACTATTTTTTTGTCATAAGGTTTAAAGTACTTTGTTTTTTATGTCAAGTTTTATTGTCGAAGGGTTTTGACAATAAAGAACCTTTGGCCTGTGGAACAAATTTGAATCTGATTCAGTGTCGTAATGAACTAAGTTGTTAATCTAGTTTGTTAGTGGTCTAACTTGTTCTTAGCAGCTAATAATTATATCAGTTGACAGTCTTCAAATGGATGAGTACTCATGGGTAATGGTGGAAATATATGAGAAGCTTGTTGTCATTACATTCTTAGTTATTAGCCCTTTGAAAGTGGAGGCTTTCTCCTTTGGTGGATAAATGTTTTCATAATCCTAGCCCATGTTCTTTCCCTAAGCAGTTGCTTTATTTTTACTGATTTCTGTGGTCTTGTAGAAGTGTGACTGTATGATGTGCTCTGCTCAGTCATATCCAACTCTTTGTGACCCCATGGACTGCAGCCCACTAGGCTCCTCTGTCTGTGGAATTTTCCAGGCAAGAATATTGGAGCAGGTTACCATTTCCTACTCCAGGGGCTCTTCCCAACCCAGGGATAGTAAGCAGCAAATTCCATGTATTTAATTCTTTGGCATGCAAAATAAAAACAGGAGTACTTGGTATGTGTGTTTAGTGGGAGTGGGGACAGTGGAGAGCCGATGGGATGGGAAGCAATATGATAACCCAAATATTGGAATACCCAAGATCTCTCTATTCCCACCAGTCTTACCTCCTCCTCTAGTTCTGATTTGTCCCTCCCTGGTTCCTCTGAGTAGGAGTTCTAAGCCCTTGTCATCCTACACAATCTGCCCTCTATTGTTCCTGTCATCGGGGCGAACAGCAACTCTCTCTCCAACACACTCCTCACTTAGATACTATCAGAACTTTCTAACCAAGACGTAAATGGAGAAATAGTGATTTGACATCTACAGGTTCCATGTTCTCAGAATGAAGAAAGATGCACATTTGACAATACTATACTCGTGTGTTAGATGTGGGGATAGAGAGGCATACCCGTTTCTTCTCATCCCAAGGGAAGAGATGGAAGACTGAATGAACTGAGACTGTAAACAATGAATAAGACTAACCTCTGCCGAACTGAGAAAAAGTTTGCAGCCTTCCAAGTGAGTTCTATCCTTCTTAACTCAGACCTCACCATTTGACTGCCATCAACTAATTTTAAAAGAGGCAAAGTTTGTTTTTAGCACTTTCTCATCTCCTATCCCCTCTCTGCCCACAGTGTTTTCCTATTGCCTTCGGTTTTATTTTTGTGAAAAATAGCTTTATTGAATAGATTTTATATACCATGTAATTCATCCAGATAAAGTGTACAATTCAGTGATTTTTAGTAAATCCACAGATACATGCAACTATCACCACGATCTAATTTTAAAACATTTTGTGTGCTAAGTCACTTCAGTCGTGTCCTACTCTTGGCAACCCTATGTTGCCCACCTGTAGCCAACCCAACTGTAGCCCACCAGGGTGCTCTTTCCATGGGATTCTCCAGGCAAAAATACTGGAGTGGGTTACCATACCCTCCTCCAGGGGATCTTCCCTACCCAGGGACCAAACCCGTGGCTCCTGCTTTACAGGCAGATTCTTAACCACTGAGCCATTGGGGAAGCCCTGAAACATTTTTGTCTCCCTCAAAAGAAACCTCATGCCAATCACTCTCTATCACTCTCCCTTCCATACCCAGTCCTAGGCAACCACTAATCCCCTCTGTTTATAGACTTGCTTGTTTTGAACATTTTATATTAAATATGTGGTATTTTGTGATTGTTTTTTCACTTAAATGTTATTTTCAAGGTTCTTTCATGTTGTGTGTGCTAAGTCACTTCAGTCCTGTGCAGCTCTTTGCGACCCAGTGGACTGTAGCCTGCCAGGCTCCTGTCCATGGGGTTCTCCAGGCAAGAATACTGGAGTGAGTTGCCATGCCCTCCTCCAGGGGGGATCTACCCAACCCACGGATCAAAACCCATGTCTCTTTGTGTCTCCTGCATTAGCAGGCAAGTTCTTTACCAATAGTGCCACCTGGGAAGCCTTCTTTCATATTTTTGCATATTTCATTCTTTTTTATTGCCAAATTATCATTCTTTGTATAGATAGGGATAATGTTGGATATACCACATTTTACTTATTTCTTTATCAGTTGATGGACATTTTAGTTGTTTCCACTTTTTGGCCTGTTATAAATAATGCTGCTATGAAAATTTGTGTGCAAGTTTTTGTATGGATGTGTGTCTTCATACATGGGTGTATACTAGAGAGTAGAATTGCTGGGTCATATGGTTACTGTGTTTAACTTTATGAGGAACTGCCAGACCACAGCCAGGAACTGGCTCCACCATATTACATTCCCAACAGCATGTATGAGAGGTCTGATTTCTTCATATCCTTGCCAACACTTTTATTTTTTTAATTTTGTTCATGTATTTTTGGCTCTGCTGGGTCTTTGTTGCTGCATGTGGGCTTTCTCTAATTGCAGCAAGCAGGGACCACTCTCTAGTTGTGGTGTGCCGGCTTCTCATTGTAGTGGCTTCTCTTGTTGCAGAGCACAGGCTCCAGAGTACGAAGGCTTCCGTAGTTGCAGCTCGCAGTCTCTAGAACGCAGACTCAGTAGTCGTGGCTCAACAAGCTTAGTTGCTCCATGGCATGGGGAGTCATCCTGGACCAGGGATCGAACTTGTGTCTCCTGCATTGGCAGGCAAATTATTAACCACTGTACTACCAGGGAAGTCTCCAGCACATAACTGTTAACTGACTGTTTATATTCATACCAGTATGTATGAAGTGACACTATAGTTTTGATTTGCATTTTCATATGACTAATGATTTGAATGTCTTTTCATTTATTTATGGACCATTTCTGTATCTTCTTCGGGGACCTGTCTATTCATATCCTTTGACCATTTTTAAGTGGCATATTTGTTCTTTTATTGATGAGATGTAAGATTCTTTATACATTTTGGATGCAAGCCCCTTATCAGATATGGGGTTTGCAAATGCATTCTGCTAGTCTTGAGGTTGTCTTCACTTTCTTAATGGTATCCTTTGAAGCACAAAAGTTATTAGTTACAATGAAGTTGACTTTATCTTTTTTAAACACATGACTTGTGTGCTCTTGAGATCATATCTAAGAAACCTTTGCCTTATCCAAGGTTACAGAGGTTTATCCCCATGTTTTCTTCTAACAGTTTTATAGTTTTAGGTCTTATTTTTAGGCTCTGGTGTATTTTGAGTTAGTTTTGTGTCTGATGTGAAGTAGGGATTTTACTTTATTATTATTTTTTTTTTAAATAATTTTATTTTTGGCTGTGCTGGGGTCTTCATTGCTGCACGGGCTTTTTTCTGGTTGCAGTGATTGGGGGTTACTCTCTATTGCGGTGCACAGGCTTCCCATTGCGGTGGCTTCCCTTGTGGAGTGCGGACCCTAGGCGCTCGGGTCAGTGTTTGTGCTCCCTGGCTCTCGGGCACAGACTCAACAGTTGCGGCATGCAGGCTTGGTTGCTCTGAGGCATGTGGGATCTTCCTGGATCAGGGGTCAAACCTGTCTCATGCGTTGGCAGGCAGATTCTTTACCATTGAGCCACCAGAGAAACCATGAAGTAGGGGTTTTAAGTCATTATTTTGTTGCTGTAGCACTATTTGTTGAAAAGATCCTTTTTTCCCCATTGAATTGTCTTGACACTGTTGTTGAACATTGGTTGACCATAGACACATAGTATTATTTTTTAACTAAATTATTTTCCATTGATCTGTGTATCTGTCCTGCCGTTGCCACACTGTCTTGATTATTGTTGCTTTGTAGTAAGCTTTGAAATCAAAAAATGTGAATCTGCCAACTTTATTATTCTTTTTCAAGATTGTTTTGGTGATTCTGTGCATCTTAAATTTACATATAAATTTTAAGATCAACTTGTCTATTTCTGCAAAAAAAAATAATAAAGCTGGGATTTTGATAGAAATTTTGTTGAATCCACATTCAGTTTAGAGAGTGAAAGTGAAGTCGCTCAGTCGTGTCCGACTCTTTGCGACCCGGTAGAGTATAGCCCACTAGGCTCCTCTGTCCATGGGATTCTCCAGGCAAGAATACTGGAGTGGGTTGCCATTTCCTTCTCCAGGGGATCTTCCCTACCTAGGTATCAAACCCAGGTCTCCCACATTGCAGGCAGATGCTTTAACCTCTGAACCACCAGGGAAGCCCAGTTTAGAGGGTATTACTATGCTAATAATACTAAGTCTTCTAATCCCTGAACATGAGGTGTCGTTTATTTGGGTCTTCTTTAATTTCTTTCAATAGTATTTTGAATTTTTTTTTTATAGTCTTCAGTATACAAGTCTTGCACTTTTTTGCTTAAATTTATTCTTAAGTATTTTATACTTTTTGATACTATTATAAATGAGATCATTTTCTTAATTTCATTTTCAGATTGTTGAAAGTGTAAAAAAATACAGTTGATTTTTGTACACCGTATTGGTCTTATATCTTGCTCTCTTGCTGTACTTACTTTTCTAATGGTTTTATAACTCTTGCATTGAGTAATGGGACTTAGTGACTAATATGCACTTTGCTTTTCTAGTATGTTAAAAACTTATTTTTTAAATGCACTTAAGCATTCTTTTATTACGTTTCCTGTTTCCTTTTTTGAAAAGTTAATAACTGTATTTATTTTTGGCTATGTCTGCTCTTGCTTGTGGCATTTGGGATCTTTCTTCTCTCTAGTTGTGGCACAGGGACTTAGCAGTTTCGGCTTGAGGGTTTAGTTGCCACATGGCATGTGGGATCTTTGTTCCCCAACCAGGGATTGAACCTGTATCCCCCTACATTGGAAGGCGGATTCTTAACCACTGGATCACAAGGGAAGTCCCCTCCCCATTTCCTTTTTTTAAAGTGTAGTGATATTTCTTGTGACTGATAGAAAGTCTTATCAATGATTTTAATAATTGCAAAGTGTTTTGTATAAACTTGAGAGCTGCTAAATTAGAAATTAATAAGTATATTTGTGTTCTTCTCTTTTGACTATTTGAACAAACAATATTTTTTGGTGTGTAACTTTTATTTTACAATTTTTTAAGGTGTTGATATATTTAAGGAGTACAAATTGGGATACTCGGATTGCAGCAGGACAAGCTGTTGAAGCTATAGTGAAAAATGTACCTGAATGGAATCCCGTGCCAAGAACCAAACAAGGTGCTTTTAAGAGGAAAAAGTAGTTTGTAGTAAAAACTATACATTTTATGTTTTAGTAATTCCACTTTTAAAGGCTTAATTTTCATACTTTTAGGTGCAGTCTTGTCGGGAAATAAAATTGAACAAGGTGTTTTTTCACCATGTTTTAAAAATTGTACTAGACAATCTCTTCTCATATATATTTTAAATTATTAATTCTACAATATGGTTGATTTGCAGAGATTATTACTTCCCTCGAGGATTTATGCCCTAAAAAATAAAATCAATTAAGTATAAATATTTTATGCTTAAAACAGTCAAATTTTTCCTGTTGCTGTGAGAATAGGGTAGTTGTTTACTAAATTTAAATAAGCACAATTATGTGTGGACATTTGGAGAGGTCAGTCTTTTAGTCCTTTTATGCCTTTTAGATGTCTTTTAGTGGAAATTACTTGTTTTCTGACTGCCTGTTATATATGACACTTGAAATGAATGTATGCTTTTACAAATTTATAAAGTTACACATTTTAATTAAGTGAGAATTTAATATGGTGTAACTGCATTTCATTTTCAAGTCACTTTTAGTAATATGAGTTTTATCCTGTCTTATCTATAATTTTTACTTTAATTTGCTGCACCTATTATTTTGAGAAATTATGTTAGTTTGTCTTCTCTCATCGAAAGAAATACATAACCAGAAGAAGTTACAAATTGTTTTAGAAAAGAGCCATTTCCTTTCCAACTTATTACCCCTGCTTATTTTGGTATATAGAGATACTAGGACTTAAATTCTTTTCAAAAAAAACTTTTTTTTTCCCCTTCAGCACAACCTTGTTAATGAAATCTTAGTTCCCCCACCAGGAATTGAACCCAAGCCCATTGCATTGACTACATGGAGTCTTAACCGCTGGACTGCCAGAGAATTCCATCCCCCCAAAAAGCTTTAAATTAGTTACACTAGCATTAAAATATATAGTATCATTAGTATCACATGTATAGTATTAAATATATTGTCATCATTAGAAAACATTAAGAAATTCATAGCAGTTCCCTTTCAGTTTAGCAATTATACTTTAGTTTGTAGAGAATTATACGCAAATGGCCAGCTAAACAAACTGTTGTCAGTGAACAATTTATAGTATATATAAAATTTTACAGTGGCATAACCTTTTTGGGCGGAATATAGAACATTTCATAAATAGTTTTAGGCCCCAGATAGATATTTAATTTTAACAGTTTGCCAGATTATAATTTGCTTATATTAAGAGAAATGAGTTCTATTGATTGAGTAGTTTTTATGTCCTAGATATTCCTAGGTATAGGGAGTGATGATGCTCATTAGTGTTATTTATGAAAATTTATATTAATATGTTTATCTTTCAGTTTATCACTGTGATAAATTACCTTGGTATCTTTCAGCTGTTTAACAGATAACATGATTTTTAATATATATATTTCAACATGGGTATATATTTCTTCATGTAATATTGTGTTTATATAGTCAAAAAGTAACATACCCACTAACATTCTGATAGTTGTAGAAAGGGAGCCGTCTGCTAAATAGTTTTTTCATAAATAAGAACTGATCATAAATAAATCCACAATAGCTTTTCTACTTCCTCTACATTTTACTTTTCTTAAAATACTACCCACCCACCTGAAGTAATGCTATTTTCTTTCATTCTGCACTTTGGCTGTATAATCAAATTGAATGTTTTTAAACCTCATCTAGAAACTACTTCAGAAAGTGCTATGGAAGACTCATCTACTACAGATCGATTGAATTTTGACAGATTTGATATATGTAGATTGTTACAACATGGGGCATCACTTTTGGGATCTGCTGGTGCAGAATTTGAAGTACAAGATGAAAAATCAGGTATGTAGTAGTCCTGTAGAAAAAAAGTCTGAAATGTGTGTTCAAATCAGTTTGTTACTTGGTGTGCTATGTTATCAGTCATACAAAATCTAACAGATGCCACGAAATGTGATTCACGGAAGTTTGCAGTTTAAGATGTGGGGCATAGGGAAGGTGACCAGGAGCACTTGTCTAAAACAAATAGGAATATTTTTCATCCCCTAATTGAATATGTGTGCTATATATATATATATATATATCCACATATATATATGCATCATTAATAGATATTAGTATGTCAGCATATATATTAATATTTTAGTATTTTAGTATAGAAATTGCAAAGTGGTACCCAGGAGCTTTAGTTGAGTAGATTTTAAAATCCAGGATTAGCACAAATTGTGGTAATGTTTTCAGAATTCTTGAAATTTAAGAGACTATGACAGTTCTTTTTATCATATGTTTTAAATATTTAAATAATTGGATCTACTGATGCTAATAACCAAAGCAAAAATGAAAAATAAGTCTTAGATAGGTAATTTTCCCATTATCTTTAAACTTACAGAATCCATCTGGATATAAAATAAATGTTTTGGCCATTCAAGATTGATGCCTTGAGTGGAAAAAACCTTGATGTTTTTAATGGATTTCTGTAAGTAAATAAATTGCTTTTTTGACTTAAACCAAAACAGAACAGTGTTTTGTTGCTAATTAATCATTAGTCAAAGCATATCTATCTAGCTAGGTTAATGAAATGATCTTCAGTTTGTTCATCTTAAAAAAAAAAAGGATACTCATTTCCTCTTTCCTAATATGCTTTCTATTGAAAAATCTAGTGTAGTTATTTATGGAGAGAATAAAGAGGAGAATTTGCTTAAGTTCCAGAAAAACATAGTTTTTTTAAATAAGGGAAGTAGAAGTCTTCAGAAACTTTACAATTTGAAAAAAATTATCTCTAAGTTTACTAATTAGTTTACTAGTCTTAGTAATGTTCCCATAAACATCATGAGAGATTATTGACCCTCATCTAGGGAAAAAAGTCAGTGTGACTTTTGTCACTAAAAAAGAAAGTGTACTTGGCTCATGTCTTAAAGATTCTGATTTACTACATCTGTGGAGAGTTCTGAGAAATTGTATATTAAAAGAAAAAACTCCACAGATGACTGATACGTAAGCAGGATTGGGAACCCCAATTTTTTTAGAATTCAGTTTTTTTCCCCCTAGAACTCAGTTTTTAATGCTGATAAGTCATAGCATGCTGAAGAGTGCTCATTAAAACCCTCTAATTAGGTTTTCTTTAAATGTCTGTTCACCTGTGTTGATCTCTACATATTTATAAATGACACGTACATGATTGGCATAGGTGCCAGTTTATTTCCTTTGCAGTTGTGTTGGTTATTTTCCCCAATAGAACTTTCCCTGAAATGAGAGGACTGATTTGGAGCTTTGTGAGTGTACTGAATTTATGATCCAGAAGTTTTCATGTTGGATGCCTAGTGTTTTTCCCTCTGGGGAGAGCAGCCTTAATTTTTGTTTTTTTGTTTTTTTTGTTTTTTACTATAGCTTTGGAGAGGTATAATTCACATACCACATAAATCACCCATTTTAAAAGCGTACAATTCAGTGAGTTTTAGTATATTTACAGTTTTGTGTAATTTTAGAACATTGTCCCTACCTCGGGAAGAAACTCCATATCCATATCTTTATCACACTCCTATTCCCCTATTCCCCTCCTTTTTCTTCCCAGCCCTAAGGAACCATTAATTTACTTCCTTTATCTATAGATTTGCCTTTTATGGGCATTTCATATAAATGGAATTGTATGTAGTCTTTTGTGACTGACTTCTTTTTACTTAGCAGAATTTTTCCAACATTTATCTATATTGTAGTATACATGTTAGTACTGTTTAGATTTTTTTTCCTAAATAGTATTTATTACTCTTATAGGGTATATCCGTTTTTTAATTTTGATCAAATATAGTTAACATACAATTTACCATCTTCATCATTTTTAAGTGTATAGCTCAGTAGTATTAAGTACATTCATATTGTTGTGCAGCCAATCTCCAGAACTCTTTTCATCTTGCAGAATGAAACTTTATACCGGTTAAACAATAATTCCCATCCCTTTCTCCCCTCAACCCCCTGGCCCCACACCGGCAATCACTGTTTTACTTTCTGTCTTTGAATTTGACTACTCGAGGTACTTCATCTGAGTGAAATCTATGGTATTTATCCTTTTGTGACTGACTTTTTTCACTTAACATAATCTCCTTTCATGTTCATCTGGTATTGTATGTGTCAGAATTTCCTTCCTTTTTAATAAGGCTGAATAATAATTCTGGTGTATGTTTATACCATGTTTTGTTTATCGATTCATCTGTCATTAGACACTTGGGTTGCTTCTGCCTTTTGGTTACTGTGAATAATGCTGCTGTGAACACAGACATGCAAATATCTATTCAAATTCCTGCTTCCAGTTCTTTTGGGTCTATGCCCAGAAGTGACAATACAGGATCATAGGTGATTCTATTTTTGATCCTTTTTTTTTTTTTTTAGAACTGCCATACTGTTCTCCATAGTGCCTACTCCATTTTGCATTCTCACCAACAATCTATGAGGTTTTCAGTTTCTCCACATAACTTTATCAGCTGTTGTTATTTTGGTTTTTGGTAGCAGCCATACTAATAGATACGAAATTATTTCATTTTCTGGCTGAATAACATTCCATTGTATGAATGTAACATTTTGTGTATTCATTCATTGTTTGAGGACATTTGGGTTGTTCCTACCTTTTTGGCTTTTATGTACTGCTGCAATAAATGTTCATGTACAGATTTTTGTACATGTATGTTTTCATTTCTTCTATGTAGATACCTTTTGTTGACTATGAGGGCTACTCCATTTCTTCTAAGGGATACTTACCACAGTAGTAGATATCATGGTCCTTTGACTGTGCAGATCACAACAAACTGTGGAAAATTCTTAAAGAGATGGGAATACCAGACCGTCTTACCTGCCTCCTGAGAAATCTGTATGTAGGTCAAGAAACAACAGTTAGAACCATACATGGAACAGTGGATTGTTGTAAAGTTGGGAAAGGAGTATGTCAGTGCTATATATCGTCACCGTGCTTATTTAACTTGTATGCAGAGTACATCATGTGAAATGCTGGGCTGGATGAAGCACAAGCTGGAATCAAGATTGCTGGGAGAAATACCAATAACCTCAGCTATGCAGATGACACCACCTTTATGGCAGAAAGCGAAGAGGAACTAAAGAGCCTCTTGAGGAAAGTGAAGGAGGAGAGTGAAAAAGCTGGCTTAAAACTCAGTGTTCAAAAAAACTAAGATCATGGCATCCAGTCCCATCACTTCATGGCAAACAGATGGGGAAACAATGCAAACAGTGAAAGACTTTATTTTCTTGGGCTCCAAAATCACTGCAGATGGTGACTGTAACCATGAAATTAAAAGATGGTTACTCCTTGGAAGGGAAGTTATGACCCACCTAGGAAGTGAAATTGAAGTTGCTCTGTCATGTTCGACTCTTTGCGACCCCATGGACTGTAGCCTACCAGGCTCCTCTGTCCGCGGGATTCTCCAGGCAAGAATACTAGAGTGGGTTTAGACAGCATATTAAAAAGCAGAGACATTACTTTGTCCACAAAGGTCCGTCTGGTCAAGGCTGTGGTTTTTCCAGTGGTCATGTACGGATGTGAGAGTTGGACTGTGAAGAAAGCTGAGCACTGAAGAATTGATGCTTTTGAACTGTGGTGTTGGAGAAGATTCTTGAGAGCCCCTTGGACTGCAAGAAGATCCAACCAGTCCATCCTAAAGGAAATCAGTCCTGAATGTTCATTGGAAGGACTGATGTTGAAGCTGAAGCTCCAATACTTAGGCCACCTGATGCGAAGAATTGATTCATTAGAAAAGACTGTTGCTGGGAAAGATTGAAGGCAGGAGGAGAAAGGGACGACAGAGGATGAGATGGTTGGATGGCATCACCAACTCAATGGACATGAGTTTGAACAAGCTCTGGGAGGTGATGATGGACAGGGAAGCCTGGCGTGCTGCAGTCTATGGGGTTGTAAAGAGTCGGACATGACTGAGTGACTGAACTGAACTGATGTAGATACCTAAGAATGGACTTGCTGGGGCTTGTGGTAACTGTTTTACCATTTGAGAAACTGCCAGACTGTTCTCCAGACTGGCTTCACCATTTCACATTCCTCTAGCAGGATACAAATGTTCCAATTTCTCCACATCCTTGCCAGTGTTTGCTTATTATTCACTGATTTTGACTATATCTATACTAGTGACTATAAAGTGATACCTCATTGTAGTTTTGATTTTAATTTTTCTGATGACTAATGATGTTGAACATATTTTCATGTGTTTATTGACCATTTCTATATCTTCTTTGGAAAGTTGTCTATTCATGTTGTTCACCCATTTTTAAGTGGGATATCTATTCTTTTATTAATGAGGTATAAGAGTTCTTTATATATTCTGTATGTAAACCTCTTATCTAATAAATGATTGACAGATATTTCCTCCCATTCTATGCATTATCTTTTCACTTTCCTAACCTTCGAAGCATAAAGCTTTTAATTTTGATGAAATCCTGTTTATCTTTTTCCTTTTGTTTCTCAAGCTTTTTGATATCATATGTTAGAAGTTTTTGCCAAATCTGAGGTCATTTACCCTTTTGTTTTCCCTAAGAGTTTTATAGTTTAACTCTTACTGTTAGGTATTTGATCTATTTTGAGCTTATTTTTGTACGTTGTGGGGTTAAGAGCCTAACAATTCTTTTTTTTTCTTTTTGAGGCTTTTTTATTTGGTTAATTAATTATTATTTCTTTGGTTGCACTGGGTCTTCATTGTCGGGCAGAGGTTTTCTCTAGATGTGAGTGGGGCCCGTCTGTGTTGTGGTGCACAGGCTCCTCACTGTGGCGGCTTCACTTGTGTCAGAGCACAGGCTCTAAGTGCATGGACTTTAGTAATTGTATCACGCGGGCTGCTAGTGGCTTGTGAGCTTTAGTTGCCCTGTGGCATGTGGAATCTTTCTGGGCCAGGGATCGATTCCATTGGTATCCCCTTCATTGGCAGGTGGGTTCTTAAACACCGTTCCACCAAGGAAGTCCCCAATATCTTTTACATGTGGCTGTCCTGTTGTCTCAACACCATTTGTTGAAAAGATTCTTTTTTTTCCCATTGGATTGTTTTTGCACCCTTGTCTGCAAACATGTAGTCTTATTTCTGAACTCTCAATTCTATTTGATTGATGTCTGTGTCAGTATTTCATTGTCTTGAACACTGTTGCTTTCTAGAGGTAATTTTTAAAATCAAGATGTATGAACCTCCAACTTTGTTTTTCTTTTTCAGGATTATTTTGGACATTCTTGGTCTCTTGTATTTCTGTACGAATTTTAAGATCAGTTTGTCAGTGTTTGTAAAACACCAGCTGATATTTTGATAGAAATTGTTTTGAATCTGTATATCAATTTGAGAAGTGTTACTGTCTTACTATTAGGTATTCTGATCCATGAACAGTGAATGTTCTTCCATTTATTGAGATCTTTAATTTCTTAAACCAATATTTTTAGTTTTCAAAATATAAATTCTTAAGTTTTGCTTTTGATGTTGTTAGTAGAATTATTTTGTTATTTTTATATTTAAGTCATTTGTTTCTTCAAATCTTCCTCCCCTTCCCTGTTCTTTAGATGAGGGACTTTATATAGCTTTACCTTTGAATTCATTATACTTTGTCTTGTTATCTCAATTAAGCTGTTAAGCACATTTGTTGATTTAAAATTTTCAAGTATTGTTTAGTTCCAGACTTACCTAAAAAAAACTGGCACATTTTGCACATATAAGTCACCCTTTTCAAGTGTATGATTCTGTTTTTAAAAATAGTTTGTGTAATATTACTTTACATTGAATATTGTTATATTAGTTGCTTAAAAATTTTGTCTTCCAATTCCAACATCTGGGTTATCTAAGAATTGATCTCCATTAACTGGCTTTCTTTTGGAATGGGTTACTTTTCTTGATTCTTTGTATGTCAGTAACTTGGATTGTATTTCTCACATTGTAAATGTTTATACTGCAGGCTGGATTCTGTTTATTTTTCCAGAGAGTGTTTTGGTTTGTTTGGTTTAGTTTAGTTGTTTTTGCTTGCTTGTTTTAATAGGTATTTAATTTGATGAAACTCAAATTGCAAACTCAGTCTCATTTGTGGTGGGCAACAATTCAAATCTCAATTCAATTTTTAGCTTTATTTGGACTATTTGAAGTCTGTGCTGTCCATGCGTATTTCAGAGATCATCCAGAGATTTGGCTTTCTGTCTGGTTCTCTCCTTTCTGGGTTTTCTCTATTTTCCAATGGTTATGCTGTTCCTGACTCTCTCTCCTCTAGTTCTTTAAGCCAGACATACTGGGTTTTTGCACAACTTTTAAATGTAGGATATGACTGCCCAACATACCATAGACTGGGTCTGCCTTCAGGCTAAAAGGGTTCAAAAATGGGAAAGTCACTTAATGCCATGCTTTCTTCCAGACACTGATAACTCCTCCAAGTATATGCCTACTTTTGTTCTCTTTCCAGTGCCTTCAGGTGGCTGTTGACTTTTTTTTTTTTTATAGCTAGAATTTGTTATCTTTGAAGGGGTAGTCCAAAAGAACTTAGTCAGCTGTTATTGGAAGATAATCATGATAGAACCATATCTTGCAGCTTAAATATTTTAAGCCCAAATTTTTATTTTTAAAATGATACTGAAATATTGAGGGATTTTACTTGGAACATTCAAAATCTACTTTTATGCCTTTGTCTTTTATTTGGGCTATCAAATAGGTAACTAAATAAATAGAGGAGTATGTCATTTCAGAATACTATAAAGGCCACACTTGGAATAAGCATGTATTTGTTGAGATCTTTTCTGTCAAATAGAGTCTAGATTTTTTTTTTTAAAGCCTGGTTAGATATTTCAGAGAATGTACAAAGGGTAGCTATAAAATAATAAGATTAGTTTATCTTCATAGGAATAGATCTCATTTTATATATACTTGATAATTGACAGTAGGGCAGTGGGGTAACATCAGTGAGTGATATTATTCCTAGAGTGTTTTCGTTAGCTAGAATGCTGTTTGCCAAGATTCAGTAAAATACTTGCTCTATTAGGTAATAAAGTTTATGACATGTTCAGCAATTGTGAGTGGTGTGGTTTATTATCAAGAGAGGTGTTCTAACAGAAAAATTTTTTTAAATTTATCGAGTTTGATCTTCATGTATTAGAAAGCTTCTTAACTGATTTGAAGAAAATATATTTCTTTTTTGTTTAAAGGTGAAGTGGATCCTAAGGAGAGGATAGCACGCCAACGAAAGCTATTACAGAAAAAACTTGGCCTTAATATGGGAGAAGCCATTGGAATGAGCACTGAAGAGC
Source organism: Cervus canadensis (assembly GCF_019320065.1). NCBI lineage: Eukaryota > Metazoa > Chordata > Mammalia > Artiodactyla > Cervidae > Cervus > Cervus canadensis. The sequence continues at coordinate 36,843,360 of NC_057393.1, read as the reverse complement.
TCTTTAATGATGAAGATTTGGATTATACCCCAACTTCAGCAGCCCTTGTAAACAAACAACCTGTAGGTAAAACCTTTGGTTGTCTGACTGCAACTAATATGGAGGATCTGCTTTTATTTTGCTATGCAATTGCAATTTTTAAAAAATGTGTTCCTTATTTCTGCTCACTGTTGCTTAGTATCACCATAATTTACTATCTCCATGAGTTGAATTTCTAGTAACAGGTTCTGAAGAGGTAGAAGGTAGCGTCTGCCTGCCTCATAGGTGCTAGACTATTAGATAAAAGCTGTGGTGGACCTTTCAGGAGAAATTGGTGTTGAGAAATCATAGTTGCACCAGTTGCTCTTTCCTTTATTCTTCAATGAAGAAAATATTTCAGAGAGTAGGAGATAGTAAGGGCTATCATAGTTAGATATGCTAATACTAGAAATCTTTAGAGCTGATTCTTTTGAGAAAAAGCAAACATGATGAAAACTTTCAAACAGTGCAAAAGGACATACGATATGAAGTAAGTTACTTTCTGATAAATGACGGACACACATTTCCCTGTGTCTCACAGCAACCCTTTTAAAATTATTTGTCTTTTTTTTCCTGAAATTTTCTGCGTATGCACAAGTCCTTTTTAATCCATGTCTGCCTGTTTGTGCGGGCTTTCAAGGTGACCCAGTGGTAAAGAATCCATCTGCCAATGCAGGAGACACAGGAGACATGGGTTTGATGCCTGCATCAGGAAGATCCCCTGGAGTAGGAAATGGCAACCCACTCTAGAATTCTTACCTAGAAAATTCCACAGACAGAGGAGCCTGGCAGGCTGCAGTCCACGGGGTCACAAAGAGTCAGACATGACTAAGCATGCATCCACACCAGTCTGTATATACAGACTGATCAAATTGGTTTTTTTATAGCTTCTTTCTGTTTGTGGCTGTACCATAATTTTGCTCTGTATTTTTCCTGTTTCTGTTTTACCAATCCCCAATGGATGCCTGTGTGCTTCTTTTTTTATACATTAAAGTCTTCCTAAGCTCCAGTAAAAGCTGTGGCTCTCTCTTCTCAGAAGAATGTACATACATGTGAAATATTACCTTTCAGGGGATTTAGTGCTCTTACTTCTTGGCCTGCTTTACATGAGACCCATGTCTTCTCATTCCCTTGGCCTTCCCTTTTGCTTAAGTGGAGAATGGTTTTATTTGCCGTTATTTTAGTTGTCCTCTAAATCATTAGAATTTGTAAGTAAGTTTTTTAGCATTGAGGAGTGTGTGATGATGATGGGACTTTTGTAGACAAGGAGGGGAAAAGAGCAGATTCTGGAGGGAAGAGTATAAAGAGGCAGAAAATATAATAACAAACATGAAGGAACAGAAAGATGGAGTATGAATGGAAGCATAAGATATAAATAAAAAACAATAGAATAAAATAAATGAAAACAAACGTGATCACAGGGTGGTAATTGGATACTGTGTAGGGAAATTAATAGGTAGGTATATTACAGAAAATAGGCTATAGACAAAATAATTGAATAGGAGATGGCAGCAGCAAATTTGGCAGGATCCAAATTTGGTTGGCTTTAGATGTCAGGGACCTTTGGGAAGAGTTGCTGAGGTTTATTGTTGTAGTTTTCATCACTGCTCCATTGTCTCGTATATATGCTAGTGGTCCCTGGACCAGGTCTATAGCAGGGCACCAGCACCAGTGATTCTGACTGGTTGTGGTAGTGTACATTTCAGTTGAATCTTATATTAGTTAAGGGCAGAAGGATTTTTAGGCTTGTATTAAAGCATTTTTATTCACAGGCTTAATAATGTCTCCTATGAATGGAAGAAGGAGCAAAAGTGGTATGCAGTGAGTGCTTAAGAGGGAAAGACCAGTTACTTATCAGGTCTTCATTCTTAGTTGTGTCCGACTCTTTGCAACTCCTTGGACTGTAGCCTGCCAGATTCCTCTGTCCATGTAATTTTCCAGGCAAGGATAGTGGAGTGGGTTGCCATTTCCTGCTCCAGGGGATCTTCCCAACCCAGGGATTGAACCTGGGTCTCCTGTGTCTCCTGCATTGCTGCAGAATCCTACCTGCTGAGCCATCTGGGAAGCTAGTTACTTATGGCTATAGTTATTTCCATTTTTTTCAGTAGAAGATGATTATAATTTTTTTAAAAATTGACATTCTTTATGCTTACATTACGGCTTCCCTGGTAGCTCAGTTGGTAAAGAATCTGCCTGCAGTGCAAGAGACCTGGGTTCGATCCTGGGTCAGGAAGATCCCTTGGAGAAGGAAATGGCAAACCACTCCAGTATCCTTGCCTGGAAAATCTCACAGATAGAGGAGCCTGGTGGGCTGCAGTCCATGGGGTCGCAAAGAGTTGGGCATGACTGAGTGACTTGAGCGACTAACATGCTTACAACTTTTAGATTATATTATGGTTTTTTTAAAGTTTCACCTCTTCAAAGTCCTCACTGGAGTCAGGATTATACATTTTTGCCACATCTATGACATAAAGTTAAGAAACACATGAGCTTTTCCTGGCAACTGGAAGAATAGGGAAGAAGGAAGAAGAGAGTGAAATTATGGTACAGCTATACAACAGATGACACCACCCTTATGGCAGAAAGTGAAGAGGAACGAAAAAGCCTCTTGATGAAAGTGAAGGAGGAGAGTGAAAAAGTTGGCTTAAAGCTCAACATTCAGAAAACTAATATCATGGCCTCTGGTCCCATCACTTCATGGGAAATAGATGGGGAAACATTGACAGACTTTATTTTTTAGGGCTCCAAAATCACTGCAGATGGTGATTGCAGCCATGAAATTAAAAGACGCTTACTCCTTGGAAGGAGAGTTATGACCAACCTAGACAGCATATTAAAAAGCACAGATATTACTTTGCCAACAAAGGTCCGTCTGGTCAAGGCTATGGTTTTTCCAGTGGTCAGGTATGGATGTGAGAGTTGGACTGTGAAGAAAGCTGAGTGCTGAAAAATTGATGCTTTTGAACTGTGGTGTTGGAGAAGACTCTTGAGAGTCCCTTGGACTGCAAGGAGATCTAACCAGTCCATCCTAAAGGAGATCAGTTCTGGGTGTTCATTGGAAGGACTGATGCTGAAGCTGAAACTCCAGTACTTTGGCCACCTCATGTGAAGAGTTGACTCACTGGAAAAGACCCTGATGCTGGGAGGGATTGGGGGCAGGAGGAGAAGGGGACGACAGAGGATGAGATGGCTGAATGGCATCCCCAACTTGATGGACATGAATTTGAGTAAACTCCGGGAGTTGGTGATGGACAGGAAGGCCTGGTGATTCATGGGGTTGCAAAGAGTTGGGCACGACTGAGCGACTGAACTGACTGATACAGCAGAATAGCATAAATCTGTCAAAGAAGAATGCAGTCAGTTTGTATATAGTGAAACTTACAGACTTTAGTCCTCTTCTGAGGCTAAGGCTGTGGGTATATATTTTAACTTCAGAAGTTCAAACTGCACATTCTTTTATTCTTTTAGACTCTCCAGGCCGCTGAACTGATTGACTCAGAGTTTCGAACAGGAATGAGCAATAGACAAAAGAACAAAGCTAAAAGAATGGCCAAATTATTTGCAAAACAGAGATCCAGGGATGCAGTAGAAACGAATGAGAAGAGGTAGTAATCCTTTTTTTGCTCATTTATATATTTATTTATTGTTATACCATTTAATTAAATTTGTTTAAATTGGAGGATAATTGCTTTACAAAATTGTGTTGTCTTTTGCCATACAACAGTGTGAATCAGTCATAACTGTGTGTGTGTGTGTCCCCTCTCTCTTGAGCCCACCTCCCACCTCACCCCCATCCCACCCCTCTACGTCGTCCCAGAGTGCCAGACTAGGCTCCCCATGTTATATAGCAGCTTCCCACTCGCTGTTTTACATATGGTAGTGTAAATACGTCAGTGCTCCTTTCTCAGTTTGTTTCACCCTCTCCTTCCCCCGCTGTGTTCATAAATCTGTTCTCTACATCTGTATCTCCATTCCTTCTCTGCAGGTAAGTTTATCAGTATGATTTTTCTAGATTCTGTATATATGCATTAATATATGATACTTGTTTTTATGACTTACTTCACTCTGTATAATAGGCTCTAGGTTCATCCACCTTACTACAACTGACTCATAATTGTCCCTTTTTATGGCTGAGTAATATTCCATTGTATGTGTGCATATATATATATATATGCAACAACTTCTTTATATTCATCTGTCAATAGATAACTAGGTTCCTTCCATGTCCTGGCTTTTGTAAATAGTACTGCAGTGAACATTGGAGTACGTGTGTATTTTTGAACTGTGATTTTCTCAGAGTATTTGCCCAGTAATGAGATTGCTGTGCCATATGGTAGTTTATTCCTAATTTTTTAAGGAATCTCCATACTGTTCTCCTTAGTGGGTGTATCAATTTACATTCCTACCAACAGTGCAAGGAGGTTCCCTTTTCTCCACATGATCTCCAACATTTATTGTTTGTAGACTTTTTTGATGATGGCCATTCTGACTGGTGTGAGGTAATACCTCATTGTAGTTTTGATTTACATTGCTCTAATAATGATCCATTTTTTTGCTTATTTAAAACAGTGATGTTTGTTAACTTAAATCTTGGTCTGCTTGATTTCCAAAAACATTTTGATGACATTGCCTTTAGCTGTGTTTGGATTGTTTTGCTCAATTGTCAGGGAGCGTATTTACTATTACTAGAGACTAGGACAACTTCCCCAGGAAGATTCATATATGCAGATTTTTTTTCATAATAATTACAAGCTCTGAATGAGGATTGAAGATCTTCCAAGGGGAGTGCATTCCAGATAAAGGGAACAAGTATAAATACCTGAATCATGTAATATTCAAGAAACAGAGAGGTCGTATGGCCGGGATGAGTAGACAGAAGTAAGAGTGTTAGAGAGTGAATTCAGAGAGATGGCCTGAGGGCTACAAGTTAAGACTGCTACTTTTGTAAGGTGAGAACTGTCACATATTACATCATCTGTTACTTTGGCTGAGGGCTAAGCCAAATAGTAGGTAATAATCCAGGCTTATTTACGTAATCCTGTTGTAGGAAAGAGCTCTGTGGGTAAACTCACTGTCTTTACTTTCTTATATTCATTGTGGTTCACAGTGTTCTGTATTCACTTCTTTTAAATAAATGGTGACTTTTTTTTTTTTTTAAAGCAATGATAGCACTGATGGGGAACCAGAAGAAAAGAGACGAAAGATATCAAATGTTGTTATTAATCAGTCTGCAGTTGATTCGAAAGTTCTGATTGATAATATTCCAGACAGTTCTCCCTTAATTGAAGAGGTACTACTGAAATACCCCAAAGCATCCTTTGAAATCATTTATAATTTTTTCATACTAATGTGTTAGTACATGGTATATAATATAATAATCTGTTAATTGAGAGAAATTTGGTTATTAAAAATCTAAGTACTTTTTGTTAGTAAAATTTTTTGATTATTTAAAAGCCTATTATTATTAGTCCTACAAATAAATACACTTAAATTATTAGCATAAAATAGATCTTTTAAATTAATATTAATTTGGTTTTTCTTATTCAGACAAATGAATGGCCTTTGGAAAGCTTTTGTGAAGAACTTTGCAATGACCTTTTTAATCCCTCCTGGGAGGTAGGATTTCTTCATTACAATTTCTCTCAACTCTTGTTTTCTTCACCAATGATAGGAACCATATCAATCATAATCTGTCTTGTCAGAGTCCTTATTTTTCCCCTATGTCCCTCTCAGAACCACTTGTCAGGGCACTTCATAAAGAGTTGCATATCTCTCTCAGACAGTAAAAAATTTCCTTTGGAAGTGGACAGTTTTGATTAAGACCAGTAGTTTTCAAGCTGTAGCTTAGCCTCAGAAATATTTCTTCAAAGAAGAACTTGAACAGGTCTCAGTATGTAGAAGAGATGAAAGTGTAGTTCTTCTCGTTGAAATTGAGGGTTGGTAATCTCAAAAGATTCTTTGGTTGGTCTCTGAGTAATTTTAAAACACTGTTTTGGAATACCTTTTAGTTTTAGCTTTACCTTTAGCTTTCTGCTCCCAGATGTACTTCTGTTCAAAGCTGTTCACGTTTTAACTCACCTGGGGTCTTTAATAAGTGGGGGCAGTGGCAGGGGCACGTTTCCTCCCTTCCAGATGGCACGCAGAAGGCTTCAGGGCTACAATAAAGTACTAGTCGTGAGACGTTTTATTTAAATTGTCTTCCTTTGATGTTTAACACTGGTGGCTTTGGAACTTAGTTTTGAGGTATTTAATTCTAAAATATTGGTGTCTGGATTATAAAGAACATTATATGATACTTCTTTTCTCTCCTTTGCTGTGGATAATGCTGAATGCAAGTAGAGAGTAGAAGAGTGACAGCCAAGCAGATTAGTATCTCAGAAAGAATTCAGAATAGCTATTTTTTGCCCTTAAAAAAAATAACATCCATATAATCAAACTTGTGAGATAAATATATGTAATTCTTCTTGGATAATAGAAGAAAAACACAGTTTTTTGAAGTCCCACTCAGTTTGTTCCAATTTCTTAAAAATCTAGTATCCCTTTTTCATATTGAAGAAAAGTTAAACACTGTTTCTTAAGCATTTAACCTCCGATATTTGCTTCTTGGTTCTTTTTAGGTTCGACATGGTGCAGGCACTGGACTTAGGGAAATCCTTAAAGCTCATGGGAAAAGTGGTGGTAAAATGGGAGATAGCACTTTAGAAGAGGTAAGTGTAAGTGTAGTAAATCAAAATTATCATCAGATTTCAGTAGATATCCTCTTTCTCAGGCAGGAAAGTAGCAGAGCATGTGCCATGAAGTAGAAATGAGAGGTAAATAGTAAGAAATATGGAGGGATGAACATAAGGAAAAAGGTTAAAAAATTAGGAAGAGGTTTATTTATATTATAGATAGAGAAAGAATGAGTTCAGGGGAAAGATATGTTCAGAAATATTGAGTGGAAAAGTATGTAGAAGCACTCATATTTGAGCAGGGTATAATGGATTAGAATGTAGAGTAAGATGAATGAGCGTATAGTTTAAAGGTCAATAAGCAATATGACTGGTGTAACATGGAGTCAGTAGTGATAGGCTAGATAATAGATACTTTGGCTACCTGATGCAAAGAACTGACTCATTGGAAAAGACTCTGATGCTGGTGGGAAAGATTGAAGGCGGGAGGAGAAGGGGACAACAGACGAGATGGTTGGATGGCATCTTTGACTCAATTGACATGAGTTTGAGCAAGCTCTGGGAGTTGGTGATGGACAGGGAAGCCTGGCGTGCTGCAGTCTATGTGGTTGCAAACAGTCGGACACAACTGAGCGACTGAACCGAACTGAATAGGTGTAACTGATACTGCAGCAACCTTAAGTGGTTTCTCAGTTTCTCTGGGAGTGGAAGTAAAATAATAGAATTCATGAATTTTATAGATTTTAGTACAGTATATCTAAATAATCATCAAAGAAGATGTGGTTAATATTGAAGATAGAAATTGGGACTATTCCATAGTTTGGTTATTGTTCCTACAGCTAAAAAATAATCTGACCCAGTGTTTTGTTTTAGTTTGCTGTTAACGGTTTAGTTTTAGTTTTTGGACCTAATACGTTTTATTTATTTGTTTTCCTAATACGTTTTAATACGTTATTAAAAAGTGATTATTTTAACAGATGATTCAACAGCATCAAGAGTGGTTGGAAGACTTGGTTATTAGACTCCTTTGTGTGTTTGCTTTAGACAGATTTGGAGACTTTGTTTCTGATGAAGTAAGTATCTCCTAAGGGAGGCTTTACCCAATGAGGTTTCAGATTCTTCAAATATGTATATACACACACACACACACACACATATATATATATTTTTTTTTTTTTGCAAATGTGAATTTTCTTGCTTTCTCATTTTTAGGTGGTGGCTCCAGTTCGTGAAACTTGTGCTCAAACATTAGGTGTGGTGTTAAAACACATGAATGAAACAGGAGTTCATAAGACTGTGGATGTGCTGCTTAAATTACTTACACAAGAACAGTGGGAAGTTAGACATGGTGGTCTGCTAGGAATAAAGTATGCTTTGGCAGTTCGTCAGGTAAACACTTCAGTTTTTGAAGCATGTATTGGAGAGTTTTTTCCCCTCTTAGTTCATTCTCATTAATTAAATGAAATGGCTCTAGATTCTTAGTGTTATAGATAAGCCAGTCCTTTAAGATTTGCTTTCTTGAGGTAGTATCATAGAGACAGGTGATGATAATAAGAATTTAAGTATGAATTAAAAGAGAATTATGCTTGGAAACCTGTTTCTGTTTCATAGCAAGACCAATTCTTGGTGAGATTTCTAGTGTATGATCACAGGAGTAGCCTTTGGGGGCTCACTGTGTTGGGGCAATTGAAAAGAGGGTAGTTTGGAGTAATGAGAAGCAGGAAGAGATGGCTTTCTTTTTTCTTTTCTCTCATATTCCCTTTGGATGTCAGTGGTATTGAAGGAGATAGAAGTTCAGGTTCTAGCACAGGAGTATATATGTATGTGTATTCACATTGGGAATTCATGCTCCTGCCTTGAAAACATGTTCTGATGTTTCAAGTCACATTGAATAATGAAGTATTTATACTGTTATGTTCTTTTTCAAATGAGATTAATTACATAGGCATCTAATGACACCGTTTTTCATTTCTGTTTACATGATTCTTTTAAAATAAATATTGGAATTTATACTTTTGTATGTTAATTTAATAAAAGATTTTTAAGCACATCACTTGTACTATAGAAATTAATCTGTTTTGGTGTACTCTTTTACAGGATGTAATTAATACTTTATTGCCTAAAGTTTTAACTAGAATAATTGAAGGACTCCAGGATCTTGATGATGATGTCAGAGCTGTTGCTGCAGCATCATTAGTACCTGTGGTAGAAAGCCTTGTGGATCTGCAGACACAAAAAGTAATGTTTTCACATTTTTTTCCTATAGAGCCTTTTACATTTGTTGTATAGCGTGTTAGAAAAAACATTGAGGTTGGTTGTTTTTTTTTTTTTACATTCTCCATTTTTCTTACGACAGCCCTCTGGTGCATCAGATCTTGATATATATATTCTTGGGAAGAGTGAATTGTGTCTTTTTATCTTTCCCTTTCATGTACAGAATATGTTGAGAACTTCCTTAAAAAGAAAGCAACCATTCCTTGTTCATTTCATTCCTGGTTTTTAGGCACATGAGATTTTTGCTTGTTTTGATTTTGATTTTGACTTGATTTTTTATTATGTTTTCATTTTTGAAATGCCTCTTTTAAGGTCCATCTGATTTCCCTCTATTGTTAAAACCAGAACATGTGTATTTGAGAGTACTTCGAAAGCTCAGAAACTAAATTTGTCTTTTCATGATGATTAAGGACGTTTTAACTATATTAAAATTGCTCAGAGGGTCCTGACATGTATGTTTTAGCTGTGTTGTTTTCAAAGTTTATGATTTTTTTTTTTTTATGGAAAATACAGTTGGGATATCTTATTTCTTGAATTCTCCATCTGTTATGAACCTCGCTAGAAAGGTAAATGCCAAAGTAGAGCTGAGTGGCATTAAAAAGAGGGGTAGAGAATTGTTAAAGACGAATAATGTTTCCTCCTTAACTTTACTCAGAACTGGGATTATCCAAGGTCATTGGGGTTGTATATGTTGTTGAATCAGTAGTGACTCCTGAAATATAGTTTGGCATGGCTGGTGAATATTTCTTGCAAAATTAATAACTTTTTTTTGATAACTGATCTTATAGGTACCTTTCATTATAAATACATTATGGGATGCTCTTCTGGAACTAGATGATCTAACAGCATCAACAAATAGTATTATGACTCTTCTGTCATCCTTGTTAACTTATCCTCAGGTTCAGCAATGCAGGTAATTATTTCTGTTCAATGCAATAAAGTAGAAAGTGTTTACATACAGTTCCAGATAATTAAAAATGTGATAGTCTAGTGTCTTTTAGAACAGCACTGTAAGTTGGGGATGCCAAAGACAACTAGTTATTTTCAGGAGGACTTTCCTTCTTCATTCTCTAGCCGCCAGCTCTTTCGGGGCAGAAACTTAAGAGAGGCTATATTCTTGGGTTAATTCCATTATATAATCTTTCAACTTGTTCATCCTATGATAGTTAACTTTAGATAAACAATTACCCATTTTATTTTCACCTCTTGTTCTAAGCTATAGAGTTGTGTAGCCTTTGTGACAGTGGTTAATAGAATTATCAGTGAACATCAGTTTTACATTTCCAAATTTTGCTACTCTGTAAGCATTTTCTTCATAATGTTTACAAAGAAATATTCTCTTGATTTCAATAATCACTTATCAGGAAGAGAATACATAATAATGTAATATAATGTTCAAAAGCAGAGAATGGGTAAAGCAAAGACGTAAACCAAAAATTTAGTGTCATTTATTTTCTTGTCTTGATATCTGAAATGAAGCTTAGCTAATGTATTCCCTACCTTTTAGACTGGCTCCTAAATAAGTATCCTTGGAGATATAGAAAAAAAATTACAGATGAGAAAGTTAATTACTCTTCTTAGGCTAGTGAGTGTAGTCAATGAATGTTTATGTAATTATGATTATAAATGATTTCTGGTTCTGTAAGTAAATTTGTTTCCAATGAAAATCATTGATGTGTGAAAAACATGGAGAGAATGTTTCAAATAATACTGACCTGTGGTCATCCTTCAATGTTAAATTTAGGCTAGTGGGACAACCCACAATTGGAATAGCAAAATAAGTGCCTGTAAAGTGAAGAGAAAAATTGAAATGGTAGTGCATATATGGTGTTTCCTAATTTTCAGACACTTTCATTGGTATAAGAGTTAAATGAGTTAATCTGTGTGAAAGCCTTTCTCAAGCGGCAAAATGCAAGAATTCTTTATTATTATTACATATCAGGGGTTGGCAAACTTTTCCTGCCCAGATAGTGAGGCTTTGCCTTTGTGGCCATATGATCTCTGTTAAAGCTACTCAACTCTGCCCGTGTAGCACAAAAGCAGTTGTAGATAATACATAAAGGAATGAACATACCTGTAATCCAATAAAACTTTATTTAAAAACTCACATAGAGTGAACTTGAACTGTGAGCTTTGGTTTGTTGGCACTTGCCCTAAAAAAAAAAAAAAAAGGCTTTGGACTTAAAAATGTATGTATATAATCAAGTGGACAGTGTAGGAAAAGCTAGATAATGTTAAAAAAAAAAAAATCGAAGAATGTAGTGAAAATTCTGTTAATTCAGTGTGGAATAATGTAGTTTTTTATTTTATTTTTTTTTTCAAAATTGCCTTAGAAAATGTGCTTCATATGTTGTGATATTTGGCAGATTCTTTCCAGCTTATGTAAGAAGAAATGCAGCATGTATTTGGAGCATGAAGAGTTACTCTATTAACAAGACCTGCTATAATGCTTTTTCATATTTGAGTCTGTTTTATGTCTGTTTGTGCATGTGTTTAAGTTGTAATTTTATAAGTAAATTTACTAGATGTGTAAATAAATGTAAAAGGTGATGTTCATATAAATCTGCAAGTAATGAAAATAGCATTAAAAGATGGACCTCTCCTGAGAGGAACCAAAAGAACAGATAATTACACTGACATATTCTTTTTTCCTCATGTCTTTTTCTACCGAGGTGTATATTTCAAATGCTACTTATAAATAATTTGCTAATTTGAGGTAACTTTTATAAATGACTCATGGATGTGACAGGAATCCTATGGTCCAAGTTGTTAGCCAACTCGTGCCTTTGCTTGCTTTCACATTTAAAATCTAATCTGTGAGAAGGAAGATAATTTGAGTTTTCCTAGTTTAGTAATGCTAGATTAGGATAACAAATTCCAAAGCTACTACCATACCATCTCTTGCTTCTTTTGATATATGATAGAGATGGCCCCAAAGGGGGATATAAATTCTGTGCACCTATTGGTTACCCATTGGAGTTAACAGTAGGAAAGGAGTAAGGATTAACAATCCTGATTTTTGTGTAGGCTGACTATCAACTAAGATACATGTCCCATTTTCCTGAGTAAGAACAGACTGGGAATAAGTGCAGTTATTCTGAAAAGTTCCAATTGGATAGAGGTGATTCATGGTATTGGTGCCACAGAAAAACCTCATGGCAGTGTTTCTGCTACTCTTTATGACTGCATTTGTTCTGTCTATTCTGGTGTTAAAATAACAGTTTTGTATGAGGGTGTTAAGCAAGTGTTCATAGGAAAATTATATTGTCTTTTTAGAATTTATTCATCAAAAAAGTGGCTAGGTCCATAAGGAAATGATATTTAGATGATGTATCAACAGAATTTCAACTAAGAATGAATAAGATTAATCTGTGCCTTCTTTATTAGTATTCAGCAATCACTCACAGTTTTAGTTCCACGGGTCTGGCCTTTTTTGCATCACACTATATCATCAGTTCGAAGAGCGGCCTTGGAAACTCTGTTCACTTTGTTATCAACACAAGACCAGGTAAGAACTAATAACTACAGTAATCTTGAAATTTTTAGAGATTAATTTTGTAAAATCCGTCTGACCACCAGGTTACCCTTGGTTCACATAAAGATCAGGAGAATGCTAGGGCTAGTAAAATTGGTATGGTGACTATGTTAGATACATAAGAATATAATCATCATAAGGGCAGAAATATTTTAATACTGTTATAGATTGTATTCCCAGCCCATGGAATATTGCTTAACACAAAGGTGGCTCTCAGCAAGTTTTTGTTGAAGGAAAGATTGAATCATCCCTTCCTGTCAAAGATCATATTATTCATTCTTTGCCTGCTCTGTGTGGTTGACAGTTGGATGGTTGGCAAAAACCATCCCAGGTTAGAAAGCTACCTGTGAAGCTCTGCAGTGTGACTTGAAAAGACTGATAATACAATTGCTAGGCACTTACTTCCTTTTAAGGAACACTTAGTCTTAAGAGCCTTTTTATTTCCAAGTAGTAACACATTGAAATGCCTACAGAGACCCTTTAGGTAATATCACTGGGTAAATAGAAATCTGTTATGAGCTGAGTAATCCTTGCCCTGTCTGTAAAAGGCTTCACATTCCTGTTTTAAAAATAGCGTTAAAGGTCAAACAAAATACTAGAATTTAGGGAAACATCATAAGGAATCCATTTTTTATGCTGTTATTTATAGGTGCTGCAGTTTGAGCCAGTGGTCTTTAAAAAACAATGGTTAATTTTTTTTTTACAATATATTAATACTGTGGATAAATGTCTCTCTTGTGTTCACCAACCATGCATTCCTATGTGAATTAGGAATATTCCATGTAGACCTACTTTAATCTATAGCGCGGTATTGTGTTGCACTACCATGAATCAACATTTGTAAATTTCCTATTACATTATCTTTTTTATCTGATCAGAATCTTCTAAGAAAAAGCTGTCACGTCCATTTTATTAATATAATGCTTAGTTGATCAGGCATGGGTTCATATAAAGAACTGCTGGCATGGGTTCTGAGTTTTCACATTATTTTTTTTTTTTTCGGTTTTGAGTTTTACCTAAATTTTTTTAATGTAAATATTCTTAAATTCACTTTAGATAGACCTGTTGAAATTATCAAATTTCTTCCCTTCATGTTGTTGTTGTTTTCTGTTTTTTTTTAATACACTTTACTTTTAGGAGCAATTTTAGGTTTATAGAAAAACTGAGCAAAAACTACATAGTTCCTGTATGCCCCTACCCACATGCACACAGTTTCCCCTTTAGCTAACATCTTGCATTAGTGTAGTACATTTGTTGCAGTTGATGAACCAGTATTGATACATTATTAACTAAAGCCCACAGTTTACATTAGGGTTCACTCTTTATAGTGTAGATTCTATGGGTTGACATATGTACAGTGGTATGTGCTCACCATTAGAGTATCATACGGAATAGTTTCACTGCACTAAAAAATGCCTGTGTCATTTCCACTTTTCCTCCCTTCAAAACCTTAGCAACCGCTACTCTTCTATTGTTCTCATACTTCTGCCTTTTCCAGAGTCCCACATAGTTGGAGTTAGGTAGTATGTGGGCTTCCCTGGTGGCTGGGATGGTAAAGAGTCTGCCTACAGTGCAGGAGACCTGGGTTTGATCCCTGGGTTGGAAAGATCCCCTGGAGAAGGAAATGGCTACCTGTTCCAGTATTCTTGCCTGGAGAATTCTGTGGACAGGGGAGCCTGGCAAGCTGCAGTCCATGGGGTGGCAAAGAGTTGGACACGACTGAGCCACACACACATGTCGTATATAGCCTTTTAAGAGTGGCTTCTTTTTCATTTAGCATTACAAAATTAAGGTTTCTCCATGTCTTTTTTATAACGTGATAGCTCATTTCTTTTTATCACTGAGTAATATTGCATTGTATGGATGTGTCAGAGTTCATATATTCACCTATTAAAGGATATTTTCATTTCTTTCTGTTTTTTATCAGTTTGAATGAAATTTTAAACATTTGTGTGCAGGTTTTGGTATGGGCATAGTTTTCATTGCACTTGGGTAAATACTAAAGTGCACAATTGCTGGATCATATGCTAAGAATATATTTAATTTTATAAGAAAATGTCTTCTAAAAATGTCTGTACCAATTTACATTTCCACCATCAATGAATTAAGAGTTTCTGTTGCCCCATATCCTCTCCCAGCATTTGATGTTGTCAGTGTTGTTGATTTTAGCTTTTCTAGTAAGTGTATAGTGGTATCTCACTATAAATTTGAAGTTCTCTAATGATATATGATGTTGAACATCTTTTCATATGCTTATCTTTAGTAATTTTGTTTTGTTTTGCAAAACCGTAAGACTTTATAAGGAAGATAGCCTGAATCTTACTTATCCCTGAATCATACTTATCCCATCATAAGTATGTATGTGTATATGCTTGTCTCTAAAATGTTTTTGTATAGAACCACAGTTAATAAGTTATTTATAAATTCTCTCTTTTTTAAAAAATTTATTTGCCTGCACCACATGGCTTGGAGAATCTTAATTCCTTGACCAGGGATGGAATCGGGGCCCTGGGCAGTTGAAGCATGAAGTCCTAACCACTGGACTGCCAGGAAATTTCTGAAATCTCATTTGTATTAGATTCTTTTATGACATACCTTGGCATCTTTGAAGATAAATTGTTTAATCCCTGTGCCTTTTATCTCTTATGTCAACATGTGAAAGTATTGGCAAGTCTAGCTTCTCAGAGAGTATGAAATAAGAACTCTTAGGTAAACCAAATTAATTTTATTTGGTAATGACTTAAAATCAGGATGTAACTGTTTTTTTTTGTTTGTTTGTTTGTTTTTGCTGAACTGAGAACTTGACAAAGTGAAGTAATTTATCATTTGTTTTTCCTTTTTTAAAAAAAATTAGTTTTTATTGGAGTATAGTTGATTTATCATGTGTGAGCTTCTGCTGTGCAGCAAAATGAATCATACATATATATTCATTTTTTTTAGGTTCTGTTCCCATGTAGATCATTACTTGTTTTTACTTTCTATAGACTGTATTTATTCATGCAGGTTTATCTATGAATGTATATGTTTGTCTGTGAATTACTTTACTGGAATGTCTAGATTAATTAGTGTTGATAACTGCTATCTTTAATAGTGGTTTTACTCAGAACTCAACTGGGAAAATGTATTCTGGACATTAACCTCTAGTTTAGCCATATTTTGTTGACTGGGTAAGCTTTTCCATTCTGTTTGCATCAGAGTCACCTTCTGAGTTATCTGAAAATTTCAGTACATAAAGTATTTTTTATTTGAAAGGCAAGCACTAGCATATATTTAGCATGAAGATATACATGAGATTGAGTTGGAATTTGGGGGCATATTTAGTCCAGGATGTAAGAAAATTTAATGTATGCGTATGTAGAGAAGGGAATAAAGACCAAAAAACCAGAGTTGACTGAGAAGTTGGCGTTTGAGAACATTAGCATAATTAGGTATCGGTCAGATTTTATAAAAGTATGAAGAGAGAGCAAAGTTTAAATATTTATCTGAGTTTCAGTAAATATTGGTTGGACAAATCAATAAAACAAGGCGTTACAAGTTGTCTAATTATAGAATTAGGTTTTGTTTTTTGGCAGTGGGCCAAAATAGGATTTCAGACCAAATTAGTAGAGGAGCTCAGAACTCAGCGTGATTCATAACTTTGTGGTAGCTTCTTTCCAGATTTTCTTCCCTGCAACCCCATATTATTTGGTATGGAGATAGAAATGATGATACCTACTGACATGAATCAGGTGTTCATGGTAAATGATAATCAGATTGCTGCTTCCCCCCACATCTACACATTTTATGGGTGTGCTTGTGGAAGATAAAAGAGGGGCCATAGCAAAATGGTGCTGGCAAGATCTTATCCCACCTAAGATGCCAATTTTGCCAGTTATGGATTTATTACCAACCTACAATTGTGGAAAATTTTGCATATTACCAACTATTCCTTGTGACTTTGACTGTTCTCATAATCAAGGTGGATTTGTTCAATGTTATTTTAGTGCCTCCTTTGTGCCTACAATTTTCTAGATACTGATTGGTAAGAGGAGATCTGTTTCCTTCTGTAGAGCTTCAAACAGGAAGCTAAGCAAGACAGGAGAAGACAACTAGACAAGTCCTTGTAATTACATAGTGGCCATTTTATAAAGCCATCATTACATAATGAGGCCAGGATCTGGTAGGGGGAGAAGACAGTGTTACTGGATCCTGACTAGTGAGGTGAGCAAAGGTCAGGGAAGTGTCTTGCTGAAAGTACAGTTGACACTGAGATCTGAAGGATGAATGGAGTTTAACCAGATTGAAGAGCAGGGTAACAGTCAGAGGAAGAACACGTGTCAAACTCCGGAAGCAGGAGTGAGCATGACGGCACTAAAGAGGAAGGGAAACTGGTCTGGCCAAAGGACTGAGTGTAAGGGGTGTAGATGGCTAAAAGTTTCCCCTTGATTTTGTAAATATAGTGACATGTCCGATGGTCTTATTTTTGTTTGTCATCAGCGTTCCTTATTCTGAGTTCCACAAAGGCAGAGTGAAGGCAGGAACACCAGTCTGAATAAAGGAGCTGTACAGAAACTGCCCCATTCTCTTTATCCTAGATAACTATCAGTCATTCCCCTGAGTATTCCCACAGATGCCAACTCCTCCATCTGACCCTCATTATAAAAATGACATCAAGTGCTAATACTGTGACAATTATTTAACAGAAACCAAAATATTTTTTAAAAGCTCTCTTAAAACATGAATTCACTTATAACTTGAGTTGTAGTAGTATAGGTTATAGTTAATTTAAACCTGGTGAAGTAAACAGTCTGTGGTAGGAATTTTTCTGTAATTTGGATTATACTCTGCTAGACTACTACTGAAGTCATCAAAACTTTCCAGACTTTGCCTAAGATTAGAAGGGAAATTTGTGACTAGTAGACTCCTAGTTAGTAGCATACTAGAAGTCCATTGACTATTTTTTTTTTCCATTGACTATTTTTTTAAAATTTTGGTATGGAAAATCCCAACATGGTTAATTTCTAAGCAGCTTAAAGTATTGTACCCCTCACTGTACCCCACTCCTAACCAATTCAGTTTAATAAACCTATAAATAAAAAGCAACATTAGGTTACCCGCCTAAGTCAGTGTCTACTGGAAGACAGGCACAAAATTTATGAAAACAGGTGGACCAACTTTCAGATTTGCAAGAGGCAGGTTGTTTCTGGCTAGGCCAAATTGTACTTAGTGATTTTTGGAGAAAATACTAATAGTGAGCTGAAGTGCGTAACTTTTTGTAATAATATCTAAAAGGAGATGCTTGCACAGTTGTTCAGATAGAACAGTTGTTCAGATAGAACAGCCTCAGCTGTTTTCTCAGCTTTATTTTGTAACTTGTATTTTCTGCTAGGCAGACTTTATGTTGTGTTGCTGGAGAAATCTGCATTTTTAAAAATACTCGTTCCTGTGATGATAGTGACCTGCATATTCTGGGTTGGATTTTTTATCTGGTTGGGCTTTTGGTTTCTCTTTATTTTTTAAATTTTATTTTCCTCTTTATTTATTGACTTGACTTTATAAAGCAAAATTAAACAGAAAATACAGAGTGCCCATCCATATACCTCCTACCCTCTCCCAAGTAGCTGCTCCCACCATCAACGTCGCACACCAGCATGTTACAGTTAGTGAATGAACGTTGACATGTTGTCAACCAATCCATAGTTATATTAGGCTTCACTTTTTTTCTCCTGGGCTGTGCCACATTGCTTACAGGATCTTAGTTTCCTGACTAGGAATTGAACCCCGGCCCTTGGCAGTAAAAGCACAGTCCTAACCACTGGACCTCCAGGGAGTTTCCTTGGCTTCAGTCTTGATGTTGCATGTTCATTCTGTTGATTTTCACAGATGTGTGATGATCTTTATTATATCTTACAGAATAGTTTATCTACCGTAAAAACACCCTGTCTTCTTTCATTTCTTTATTCCTTTGGTTGTTTTTAAAATAATTAAAAAGTAGAATTTACTAGAGTAACAAAGCTTATAGTATGAGAAGACTACTACAATTTGTATTACATTCACAGTTTATTAATATAGGGGGGAAAAAATCTTCACCTATAGGTATGGCTTTGGGATCTACAAGCAACTGTTTTGATTTCCACTGATGAGGTTAGGGGTGGATTAAGAGAATTGGTAAATATGGTAGGGGGAAATGAGAAGAAATTATAGGAGACTAATACTAAATTATTTGCTTATTGCTATTACAGCTTTCCTAATTGCTGTTCTCTCTGCTGAGGAAAGGAGAACTTTTCTTCTTTCTAATATCCCTTTCCCTTTCAATGAAAAGTAGTTCTTTAAGGCAACTCCCGTCAGTGAGTAGGCTCCCCCCAGCTGATGATTTTGCAGTCTGTGTTAAATTTCTTTCAAACCATTTTGAGAAACATGTGAAAAAAAGACCAGCATTATTAGTTTCCTACTGGCAAGAGAACTGTAGGTAGCTTTCTGAGTTATGCAGTATCCCTAGACCTTCTCACTTTCTGGAATTTCAGTTAAACATTTTCCAAATTCTCTCAGTCTCTTCCAGACAATTCAGTTCAGTCGCTCAGTCGTGTCTGACTCTTTGCGACCCTGTGAACTGCAGCACGCCAGGCTTCCCTGTCCATTACCAACTCCCTGAGTTTACCCAAACTTATGTCCATTGAGGCAGTGATGCCATCCAACCATCTCATCCTCTGTCGTCCCCTTCTCCTCCTGCCCCCAATCCCTCCCAGCATCAGGGTCTTTTCCAATGAGTCAACTCTTTGCATGAGGTGGCCAAAGTATTGGAGTTTCAGCTTCAACATCAGTCCTTGCAATGAATACCCAGGACTGATCTCCTTTAGGATGGACTGGTTGGATCTCCTTGCAGTCCAAAGAGTCTTCTCCAACACCACAGTTCAAAAGCATCAATTCTTCTGTGCTCAGCTTTCTTCCAGACAACATAGTTTTTATTTTTTAAAAATTGTGGAAGGATGTGATGTTAAGTACTGTGAACTAGTTAATAAAATTTTTAGTTCTTACTCAACAAGCTTGTAATTTGAACAGTAGACAACATGAGTTTCCTTTTCTACAATTCTGAGCACACAGTGGATTTAGTTAAGTACCATTTGATTGCTTGATTTGGGTGGGCTTTTGATTTGTTGAGAAATTCCTTAGGTTGAGGTTCTAAACCTGAGCTTAAGGAAATCCCTGAAGCTGAAAGCAAAATATTATACATAAGTATGTATATAAGTGTATTTTTCTAAGAGAAGATTGTGCAGTCTTTCCGATTTTGTGCAGAACCCGATTTTCAGAGGGTTCTTTTTTTTTCAGAGGGTTCTTAACCCAAAATAAATTTGGAACTTTGGCCTTAATTTAGTAGTGAACTCAAAGTTGAATTTTCTAGATTGGATATCATCTCACAGTTCTTTTCTTGCCTTAATGATGAGCACATACAACTTAAGTTGATTACCTAGCACAACAACTGTAGTGTGATCATTTATCAAATTTCCCTGACAGAGCAGTGATACACAATGAAACCAAAGAGATGTCACTGGTTAGAGCTTGCTCCCATATACAGGATGATTTCAGTTTATTAGAAGCAAAATTCAGTGTTGTTAATCATAATCAGACTTTCTCCAGGTTCCTAGAGACTGTATGCCATTTAATTTCTTCAAATCATTGGAATAATAAGGTGTTTTTGCTCAGAATGTTGTCAAAATTTATTACCAGTTGAATGTTTTTGATGAAGTCATAACAGTCTTTTCATGGTAGTACTTCTGTTATTTGACTTAAAACTTTTAAAATAAGCTAACGCTGCAGAATTATGTTATAATTTTGATTTTGCTTTTGTTTTTAGAACTCTTCGTCTTGGCTTACACCTATCCTTCCTGATATGCTTCGACACATATTTCAGTTTTGTGTTTTAGAAAGCAGCCAGGAAATTCTGGACCTCATTCACAAGGTATGTGGTTAATATATCTGTACTCCTCTTCCCAGTGCCTTGGGAGATGTAAATTTTTTTTTTTCATAATTCTGTACAGTTGTCGATCAGGGGTTTAAGAAATTAGAAATCAACACATTTGAATAGTCTGGAGATCAAGGAAATAGACTTTTTATGGTTTATAATGGTTAAGTTCTGGTTAGTTGTGTGACCCATTAGGCAGGTGTTTTAAGCACTTTCTTCATAGCCTCAATACGGAAAATAAAAAATGAAGAAAAGACATCACTTATTTTGCTTTCTATCAGGATGCTTATCTGTCCTATAGAGTATCTTTTGAGATTTATTGGTAATATATAGAGTCTGATTGTCATAATTTAAACTTGTACTTTTTCCTTTTATTTAGAAATATTGGTCATAAGTGTTGGAACCTATAAAGAATAGCCACTTGATATGTTTAATAATATTTATGGGAGAAAATGGCACTGTTGTACCTTTAATACCTGTTAACGTAGTCTTGAATCATTGGCCTCTGAAGTGGCTCATTGTTAACAGCTGTGGGTTAACATTGGTGGTGTTTCTACATGCTGGCCCTAGCCCATTTAATGTTAAGCATCAAGAAAAGTGCTTTAGGGCTTCCCTGGTGGCACACTGGTAAAGAATCCACCTGCCGATTCAGGAGACTTGGGTTCAATCGCTGATCAGGAAGCATCCCACATGCCTCTGAGCTGCTGAGCCCACGCGCCACAACTGAGCCTGTGCCCTAGAGCCCTGCTCTGCAACAAGAGAAGCCACTGCAGTGAGAAGCCCCTGCAGCACCAAGGACCCAGCATGGCCATAAATAAATAAATAATTTTTTTTTAAAGTGCTTTATTGAGTAAGATCATGAATCAAGATTTACATTGTTTTTAATTTATACTAGGATATTACTCTAGTATATTATTCTGATATGGCTTCCCTCATAGCTCAGTTGGTAAAGAATCTGCCTGCAGTGCAGGAAACCCTAGTTTGATTCCTGGGTGGGGAACATCTGCTGAAGAAGGGATAGGCTACCCACTCCAGTATTCTTGGACTTCCTTTGTGTCTCAGCTGGTAAAGAATCTGCCTGCAATGAGGGAGACCTGGGTTCAGTTCCTGGGTTGGGAACATCCCCTGGAGAAGGGAAAGGCTACCCACTCCAGTGTTTTGGCCTGGAGAATTCCATGGACTGTAAAGTCCATGGGGTCACAAAGAGTTGGACACAACTGAGCAACTTTCACTACTCTGATATACTAGATATTACTAGGATATTACTCTAGTATATACTAAGGGTATTACTCATCTAAATTTAGCCAGAGTTGTTATATATTGAAGCATGTATTGAATATAGGATTGCATATAGAGCTTTATGATACAAAGAAAGGATTCCAGATATTTACTGAAATTTTGATAACCTTTTCTATGGGTATTTTAAAAAATGGTTTTCATAAAATACTGAGGAAAATACTTTGTATTCTTTTTTAAAAAACTTTCTTTTGTGTTACTTTTTTTTAGTATACAAACATCTACCCTAAAACAGTATTTCAAAGTAAACCTATATGTTGAATTTTAAAATTAATTTTTGTGCTATTTCCTACCTTTTTTTTTCAATTCAGTATCACTAAAAGTATTAGGTTTTATTAGGCCTTGCTAGAAAAATTTCATTTTCTTGTTCCCGTCTCATTCTGCAGGTTTGGATGGAATTGTTGAGCAAGGCTTCAGTTCAGTATGTAGTAGCGGCTGCTTGTCCATGGATGGGTGCGTGGCTTTGCTTAATGATGCAGCCTTCTCATTTACCTATTGATTTAAATATGTTGCTGGAAGTAAAAGCTAGAGCCAAAGTAAGTGTAGAGGAACATAAGGTATTTGTATGTTCAACTCATAATTATTAATACAGTAACTGTGTTAAGAAATCTGTATTGCTTTATTATAAGTGTGATATTGTTATTGTAACAGAAGGAAAAATTATTTTTTTGGAATCTTGACAAAATGCATAGTAATTTTTATCCATTAAAGTTTTGTGAAAGAACTGTATTCTAGTAGAATTGTAACAAATGAGATTATTTTTTATGTTGTCTATTAAATTTTAATGGTAAATCTTTAATTATTGTTTTCCCCCCTTATTCACTTAGGAAAAAACAGGTGGTAAGGTGCGCCAGGGCCAAAGCCAGAATAAAGAAGTACTTCAGGAGTACATTGCAGGTGCAGACACCATCATGGAAGACCCCACCACCAGGGACTTTGTTGTTATGCGGGCCAGAATGATGGCAGCCAAGTGAGTATACATAAATTCAAAAGTCATTTAACAAAAGATTCCTTCCATGTATCTGTCAATCCCTTCATCATACTAGAGTAAGAAAAAAATTAAAATGTAAGAAAACATTTTCATTATTTTGAAGTTTTAAAAATAAGATTTGTATTTTTTTGGTGCACATATACTTTAATATTTAAGCTTAGGTAAAGTCATCTTAAATGGCAGATACTAAAATTTGTTTGGGAAGGCAACCCAACAATTGCACAGTCCACAACAAAATTTGAACACCTAGGCCACATAACTCTGTTTTCAGGCCTAAAAATCTCCTTTGTTTGTTTTGTTGTTTTAGTTGCTAAGTCATGTCCGACTCTTTGTGACCCCATGAGCTGTTGCCCTCCAGGCTCCTCTATCCATGGGATTTCCCAGGCAAGAATACTGGAGTGGTTTGCCACTTCCTTCTCCAAGGATTTGTATTTTTTTATGAAGATTAAGATAGGAGTTAAGTCTTCCCTGGGAAAAGTTATAGCTTCAGTAAGGGAAACTTTTTTATAAAGTAATTTCATAATTATATAAAGTAATTATATAGAATAGTTATATTAAGTAATTTTATAATTTTATAAAGTAACTTTTATAGTAACTTCTTTTTTTCTCCCTCTTAGGTTGTTAGGAGCCCTTTGTTGCTGTATTTGTGATCCAAGTGTAAATGTGGTAACCCAAGAAATTAAACCAGCTGAATCCCTTGGCCAGTTACTACTCTTCCATTTGAACTCCAAATCTGCCTTACAGAGAATTAGTGTAGCTTTGGTAATCTGTGAATGGGCTGCTTTACAGAAGGTAAGATTTTGCCCCCAAATAAATGAAGACAATCTAAACTAGATTCCATTAGCTGTTAGGATTATTTTCATTGTATTTTACAAACAGAAAAGTGAAAATTTTCTCTATAAAAAAAATTAAACATTTATAGAAAAGTATTCCAGATTATACTGAAACATTGTTTCTCTCTCATTTGCCCTTAACCCTAGCCTTTTTTCTTAGAACCCCCAGTTTTGTACCTGAGAACTACAAAACATAAGAGGCTTTGAGAGCTAGAAGTCCATTTGTATGAGTAGTAGCAAGGGCAGATTTTTGGTCACAGGAAGAATAAAATCAGCACATTTAAACCCAAATCTTTGTGTTTCCAAATAAACCATTCCCTTGCAGCCCCTTTAATTTTTAACTTTTAGTAAGACGTATTGATTTTGTGTTAAGAATTGCTTCTGTAAATCAAAGAAACTTCCTGCTGGCTTTGTTTATTCCATTGACTGGAATTCTGGAAATTTAACTGTCTGCACTTGCTGTGAGAGTTGCTTGTTACTGCCTCTTAACAGTTTGTCAAAGCTGTGTCTAAAAGTAATTGAGCCATGCTCTATTGCAACTGAAACCCCAGCTTTGCCTCTGGAAAGAAGCAAGGCTCATCTGTTTTTAGGCAGGACGTGGTGTGCTGGAGAGGCAGTGATGCTGTGTTTTTGTGCCTCTCAGACTCAGCAGCAAGTGTTGACAGTTCGGTTTCTGGACCCTCACAGAGCTTCTCTGGACTTACTCTGTGAAGCCCAGGCTGATCACCCAGATCCCACAGAATCCCTCATGGCTCACCACTGAGGTCATTCCCCCTCTGGTTGGGGCAGGCAACAACCAGAGAGAGTGGGAAGGGTTAGTTAAATTTGGGGGCAGGTGAGTAGCTTTTAAATTATATATCCATTTCTACAGTATGGCATGTGAAACTATGGGTTCAATTGTTAAGAAATCTAATGAGTTTTTAAATAACATTTTTTAGTGCATGCTAAGTGTTCTTTCCTGACTGATTTCTTTTTACAGTTGTATATTTTTAAATCTGTCTTGGAATAAATTCAGAATAAAGTAAGAGTAATTAGGTGGAAAATTTAATGGAATTGTAATAGTTCCATGTGCATGTTCTGTAGTTGTTCATATTAAAATTTTAGAGTAGTTTGGGTGTGATACCTTTTCTCTGTGAAACTAACTATGTTCTGGGAGATAACAGAATATAGATTAAAAAACAATAGAAATTTAGACTTGGTAGTTTGCAAGTGAAGATTATGCATTTTAGAATTATATTTACATATTTGCCATGAATATTTGTTGTCTGTTATATTTTAGGAGTGTAGAGCTGTTACCCTAGCCGTGCAGCCACGTTTACTTGATATCCTTTCAGAACATTTATATTATGATGAAATTGCCGTTCCATTTACACGAATGCAGAATGAGTGTAAACAGCTCATTTCATCATTAGCTGATGCACATATTGAAGTTGGTAATAGAGTAAACAACAACGTTTTTACAATTGATCAAGCTCATGACCTGGTGAGTAAAGAAGTGAATTTCTTAATTTTAGAGCATGAAATAAGATAAGAAATTTGTCAATGTCATGTTTACCACAAAAACACTTAATTTGTTGAATGTATTTGTGGCTTGGTAGCCTATCATATATTCAGAATAAAGTAAGAGTAATTAGGTGGAAAATTTAATGGAATTAAATTCCCTTTGGAAAGGTTATTTCATTGTATTGACTTTTCTTCAAACAAGAGAATGGGAAAGGGATTTTTTTTTTTTTTTAACATCTCAGTTTTGACAAACCAATACACCTTTATTAGAAAAAGCTGTTGCCTTTTTTCATTTCTCAGTTTTGTCTAAGACTGGCAGAATATAGGGGGAAGAAAAATGTTTCTGAGTGTTTCTCCTCCTCCCCCAACTTAAAGTGAAAACATTCAAGCATAAGAGAATTACACAATGAATACTCATATACCTACCAACTAGATTCCACAGTTAACACTTTACTAAATTTGCTTTATCATATGTGTATTAATTATAATATGCAACCATTAATCCATATTTTTGATGTATTTCTAAATAAGTTGCAGACAGCTATTGCTACACCTCAACTAAATTTCAGGATTTTCCCTTTTTTTGCTCTTTTTTTGTGTCATTAACTAAAATTTAGTTTTTATGGTGATTTGCTCTTTCTTTGAGGTACAACTTATGTTCTATGAATTGTGCAAATCTTCAATGGAATATATGATGAATTTTAACAGAAATGTACACCTTTGAAACCCAAACCTCTGTCAAGATACAGCCCGTGCCATACCCACTCCCCAGTCAGCCTCCTGCCCTCAGAGAACCCTGGTTCTGGTTTCTCATGCACCATAGATTACTTTTGCCTGTTGTTGAATTTCATATAAATGGAACCATACACTCTGTGCTGTTCAGTGTAAGGATCTTTTTCAGCATGGTGTTTTTTAAAATCACCTGTGGTGTTATATGTATCAGTAGTTCATTCTTTTGTATTGCTGAGTTTTCTTTGATTGTATAAACATGCCACATTAAGTGTAAGCCCTTCTTCTCTTGATGAACACTTGGGCTGCTCCAAGTTTTCAGCTGTTATGAACAGGGCTGCTATAAACATTTTTGTATAAGCTTATTTTAAGACATGTTTTCATTTCTCTTGGGTAAATACATAGGAACAGAATTGCTGGGTCATAGGCTGAGATGTTTATTTAGTTTTATAAAAAATTGCACTATCCCAAAAGTGGCTATATCATTTTACCTTCTAGTCAGCAGTATACGAGAGTTCTGGTTGTTCCACGTCATCACCAACAGTTGGTGATGGTCACTCCTTGTAATTTTTGCCTTTCTGGTGGTTGTGTGACAGTGGCATTGTGGTTTTAACTTGGCATTTCCTTGATGACTAATAAGTGGAACACTTTTTTATGTCTTATTCACCATTTGTTGATCTTCCTTTCCAAAATGTGTGTTCAGCTCTTGTCTATTTTTAATTAGGTTGTCTTTTTATTATTGAGTTGTAGGAGTTTTTTATATATTTTGGATACCAATCCTTTATCATATAGATGCTTTTAGAATATTTTCTCCCAATATGAGGCTTGCTTTGTCTTTGAATGAGCAGGTATTTTTAAGTTTGATGAAGTCTAGTTTATCAGTTGTTTTCTTTTATGGTTATTGTGTTCTGTGATCTAAGGTACCTTTTCTTATCTCCAAGTGGCGGAGGTATTCACACACATTTTCTTCTAAAGCATTGTAGTTTTAATGTTTAATCCTCCGTATTTATGTTTATATATAGTGCTAAATAGAGACTGCATAGTTTCATTTAGATACCTAATTTTTTCATTGGCATTTATTGAAAAGATTTTCCTTTTCCCATTGTATTGCTTTGTTTCCTTTGTCAAAAGTTATTTGAAATGGATGTGTAGTTCTGTATCTGGGCTCTATTTGTTCATTCTGTTTGTCTCTGTATGCCAGCAACAGTGTTTTCATTACTGTATCTTTGTATTTAGTAAGTCTTTGAGGTTAGGTAGTGTGAAAGAGTTATTCCTGAGTTATAGAATCAGAAGTTCAGCTACTTTACTTGAGTTGATCCTGTGAAGGAGCATATTTCATTTCTTATCCCCCTTTCTTATTTAAAAAAAAAAAAAACCACAGTATAGTTGAAATTGTTTTTGGTCTCACCTGTGAGAAAAAGCTAAAATTGCTCCAGTCTTCTTTATTGTTTTTATATAATTTCTCCTTTTTTGCCTCCCCTCCCCCATATTTTGCTTTCTTAGAATAAAATCTCAAATTTTCTTTAAGGTCTGGGGGTCCCTTTTTAATGTTTCTGACAAGATTTTTTAAAGCTATTACATGGCCTTTTAAAGCTTTTATTATTCAGACCTCTTAGTCCCTAGTGGAACTGTTGTTCTGTTTCATCAACTTCCTTAGTCCAGTGGTTTTGACCTAGGATACCAGAGTCTCCAGAAGAGCATATTTGAGGGAAGAACGGTTTTAAAAGATTAATCTTGACCCTGGCTAAGAGTTGCTCTTTGTATCTTTCTTTGCATTCCTATTTTTCTCTTACCTGCCAGATACAGGCATTTCCTGACGGTCTTCCTTTGTCTCTTACCATTCGCATAATTTAGTTTTTATCCATGGGCTGTACTGTCTTCTCTTGATCTTTTTATCTTCTCTTATCTTTTATCTTAATTAGGCATTTTTGTTTGGATATCTCACTGTCATTTCAAACTTAACACCACCAAAACTGGAATTTATTTTTTAACAGAAAATAGCCCTTTTTATCCACAGTCTCAAATCTTGTTAACATTTCCTTTCAGAAAGTTTCATGTGTTTATTCTTTGTCTGTTTCCATCACTACAACCCAGTCAAAGGCCTTAGTATTTTATGACTAGGTCCTGACTCATCTCGAAGGCTCCAGGCCGTCTCTGGTTCATCTCACCCTGCCTGCTGTTGCCAGACTAGTGAAGTTCTTAGTGCCACTCTGAACACATCCCTCCCCTACTTAAAAACATTATTTTCTTTCTCCTTTTGGTTTTTTCCTTTCTTACTTTCAGCACCACCTCTAAACTCCCCATCTCTTTTCTTATTATTTCTCAAACTTCCTCCACTTAAGCCTAGTTAGTTTTTCTCTTGCAAAAGTACACCACCCTTGGTCACTTTCTTTGCTTCACTTATTCTCTCTTCCGTGTCTGAACTCTTGCCTTTGCCGAAAAGTCTCTACCCTCAACCCTCCATGCTCATCCCAAGTTCATTTTTTGACATTCTTTCATCTAAACCCTGTGCTTAAGCTATGATGACTGCTATCAGTTCCTTGAACAGTGCCTCGACTTCCACTCACTACCTCAACTCTTTTTGCCAAGATGTCCTCATAACTCCAGACTTAACTATTGTTTAAAAACCTAGCATAAGTGTTAACTGCCTCTAACAAGCTTTCATTGCTTTTGTCACCTGAGAAGAGTTAAGCTACCCTTGTGCTACCACAGAAACTTGCATTTACCTTAGTTTCATGTTATATTGTCTTTGTTTACCTGTGTATCTCCCACATTAGTCTCAACATTTTTTTTGAGTGTATAAAGACATTGGTTTTACTAATGTTTTAGTATTACTCATTAAATATTCGTTGACTGAATGAATGGAAATTGGAAAGCTTCACCTAAGCTGCCTATAATCATTGAAAATTGACAGAAGCATAGTGTATTTAGGACAGTGTTTTTAAACTTTTAGTAGTGAAACCCTGTTTCAAATAATCTTATGCAGAGCTTGAACACATAAAACAGACAAAGCAAAGTGGAGAATATAAGCTAGACGTGGTATATGATCATGTTTCTTTGTAGAGAACAGATCATGATCAAGCAGATAAAGCTCAATTTAAAGTCTTTCATATTTTTAGTGATAAAAGAAGATCTTATCTGTGTGCCTGTTTTGCTTCTCATAATGAGTCTGGCATTATCCAGTCTTGCCCATGAGAAAGTTGATCATTTCTAAGTCTGAAAAATTGGGTTATCCATTTTTTAAAAGTTAGGTTCTTTAATGTTACAGACTTTTCTGACCAACATTGATCAGATTGGATCCATTTATAGAGCCTTTTTATGACTCCAGTTATTTATCAAATAAGAAGACTATTTTTGTTATATAAGCCATCCTACTATCTTTAAATGGTAATTTAAAAAACATGTGCACACAAAATCTTGTACATAAATGTTCATAGCAACATTATTTGTAATATTAACTAAGGTGGAACCAACCCAATCATTCATCAGCTAATGAATGGAAGAATGCAATGTAGTATAATATTATTTAGCCAAAAAAAGGAATGAAGTAATTATACATGCTAAAACATCAGTGAACCTTTAAAGATGCTAAATGAAAGAATCTTGTCATAAAAGATTATATATTAGTTTATATGAAAATGTCCAGAATAGGCAAATCTGTGAAGATAGAATGTAGATAAGTGGTTACATAGGATGGAGGAAATGAGGTGTTACTACTAATAGGTATTGAGTTTCATTTTGGAGATGATGCAGATGTTCTAAAATATGTAGTGATGATTGTACAATTCTGAGTATAGTAAAAACCATTGAACTGTACACTTTGAGTGTACCGTATGTGAGTTACACATCTCATTAAGTTGTTTTAAGAAGATGTAATGAACAATCTTCTAATGGAGCTTGTAAAGTAGTCTGATGCCACAGTCGTAGCTTCAAGCAGTTTTTGGTAATTAAAGAATTAACAACTGTTACACCATTCTAAAAGAACTGGTTTATATTTGCTCACAGTGTTATTTCACCAAAGTACTATGTGGGTATTATGTGTGATTTTTCACTCAAACTTACTAAATATAAGAAGTCTCTGAAGAGATTGTGTCTTTCTTAAAAAAGTATAATACATTGTTAAATTAAGTCAAATTAAAATAAAGTTTACTTGGAAGGTTTTAGACATTTAGTTTATTGAATACTAAAATGTACTAATTATTGTAGAATTTACAATTGAAACAAAGTTTGCTGTCTCCCTTTAAGAATTTACAGGCTACTTGGGGTTGATGTCATTAATGATTCTTGATTTCTCTCTTTAATAGGTCACTACTGTTTTTAATGAAGTCACATCATCCTTCAGTTTAAATCCTCAAGTATTACAGCAGTTAGATAGTAAACGACAGCAGGTCCAAATGACAGTTACAGAGACCAACCAGGAGTGGCAAGTGTTGCAGTTGAGAGTGCATACTTTTGCTGCATGTGCAGTTGTGAGCTTGCAGCAACTTCCGGAGAAGTTAAATCCTATTATCAAACCATTAATGGAGACAATTAAAAAGGAAGAGAATACGCTAGTGCAGAACTACGCGGCTCAATGCATGGCCAAACTACTTCAGCAGTGCACAACAAGGACTCCCTGTCCCAATTCAAAAATTATTAAAAATCTCTGTAGCTCACTTTGTGTGGACCCATATCTAACTCCTTCTGTCACATGTCCAGTACCAGCACAAAGTGGCCAGGAAAATTCTAAAGGTATATATCTAAACCTTTTTTGGGGGTAGGGAAAGAATTAACCATTTAAATTTGTTTACAGTTATCTACAGGTATAATTTAAGCAAAATCCAGTTTATGTTGGAGCTTTTTATCATTTTGAGAGAATTTGCACTTATTGCTAATAAAATCACAGCCCTCTTAACTCATAAGTTATTTATAAAAGACCTGATATCTTTGAGGTCTCTAAGTTCTCACATTTAAGATGACTAAATCCTATAAGACAGGTATTAACCCTTAACTTCTCTTTCAAGATCATCATTATAGGGTTTACTGTTGACAGGGCTAGAAAACTTAACTGTATCCAATGGTGACTGAAAGTTCTTCCTATAAAATTCTGTTTTTCTATAATTTAGTACATGTCTTATGAGATAAGTGGACTCTGTTATCAAATAGTGTTTAAACAGCTTTTCTGTTTTCCTCCAGAAAATGTATATGTAAAGTAATAACTGCTCTTTGTAGTCTAGTCTCAAGGACCAATGTTTTGTCACATGCCTTAGTCCTAATTTCCTCCCATCCACTCCCTGAGAGCTAGTTGAGGCAACAATATTATGCATTGGTTGGTGTTTCTGAATTTATGGTTACTATAGACTTTTTTTTTTTTTTTTTGACTTTTTTTTTTTTTTAAGAGAGAACTTACTTGCAGTATTTTTTAATGTGTCTTTTTATGCCTGGAAATAGTTACTCATTTTTAAAGAATTAATGTACTTTTAACAGAAGGTGGTACAGTCAGCCTTGCATTAGATATTTCTGGTTGTTAACAGGATTCTGCAACCTTGGTTGTATTAAGTATGGTCCTATGCAGATATCAAAATGTTTAACTTAATGTTGCATATTACTGATTTTTGTGACCATTTCATTGTCTAGAGAAAATATCATTGGCCTATAAAAATTGAGGCTTGAAAGACAATTTGAAAATGTGTTGTATCTTTTGGAGCAGGAAACATTTGGTCACCTATATTATGCTTTAAGGATTATTTGACTTTTTTCCTTAATAGGATCCAACTCTGAAAAAGATGGAATGCATCATACTGTCACCAAGCACCGGGGTATAATTACACTCTATCGTCATCAGAAAGCTGCTTTTGCTATCACAAGTAGGCGAGGTCCTACCCCCAAAGCCGTCAAAGCTCAAATAGCAGATCTTCCTGCAGGAGGTAGTGGAAACCTCCTTGTTGAACTTGATGAGGTAAATAGTTTTTCTTCTTTGAATACTCTGATTTTAAAGCAAAATTTCTTACAGATTAGATTGAGAGCTAAATTGTCATATCAGCTTCTAGAATTATATTTTTAAGTGAATGAACTGGAGCTAATAATTTTTTGGCGTACTCCAGCAACAGAGTTCAGAAAAACTACAAACTTCAAATTTCTCAAGCTTCTTATTTTTACCAATATAGCTTTCTGATTATCTTGCTAGCAAGAAACCCTCTCAGTAGTGGGTGTATAAGTCATTCATGAATATGAACTAATTCACTCCTGTAACAGTGACTACGGAGATGTTAAGTAATAGTGAAAGCTAACTTTTCTCAGTCTTATCAGTGTTAGGAATTACTGTTGATATTCAGAGGATAAGTTCATAGTGTCAAATAACTTGTTACCTTTTAGTCAACTTGAAATTTATTAATTGTGTGATGTGAGGTAGGGATCTAAATTTATTTGCCCATAGGAACAACCAGTTATCCCACCATTGAATCTTTTCCTCCCTAGTTGATGATAATAGCTCCTCTATTATATATCCTGCTTTCCTATATGTAAGGATCTCCTTGGGCTTTCTATTCTATTTCATTGATCTACTTGCTCTACAGTACAGTTTTTAGAGACAATTTAAAAAAACGTTTGGTGGGACTTCCCTGGTGGTCCAGTGGTTAAGACTTCGTGCTTCCAGTGCAGAGGGTGCAGGTTTGATCCCTGGTTAGGGAACTAAGATCTCACACTGCTGTGTGGCTGAAAAAAAAAAAAGAAAAACTTTTTTTTTAACTGTTTGGTTTTGAAAAATCTTATAGTCACATTTTAACAATGGAATTCTCTAGGTAGCTCTACTGGTTGCAAGACATAGGAATTACCTGAGTTGAGCAATAAACTATCAGTGCTAAAAGGCATGTGTTTAATATATTTCTATAAAGTATAGGCCTATTTTAAGTTTGTTTTTTTAAACCAAAATCTTATTGTCTGTATTCCTTTTAAAATATTCTATGAATGAAGCCTTTTTCACTAACTATATTCTCATCTTAA
Source organism: Cervus canadensis (assembly GCF_019320065.1). Taxonomy (NCBI): domain Eukaryota; kingdom Metazoa; phylum Chordata; class Mammalia; order Artiodactyla; family Cervidae; genus Cervus; species Cervus canadensis. Next base: position 36,810,590 of record NC_057393.1, on the reverse strand, counting down.
TTTTAATCAAAAATGTGTACTTTGATTTGCATAGTTCCTTCACTTAAAAATATAATTGTATCTTTCTGGGGGGACTTTTTTTGTATTTAATTATTATGAAATTACTGCTAAGTATGAGGTTATATTAATCTTGTTAAATTAAACAGATGCTTATATTCTGTCCCTTGAAAGTGAAAGTCACTCAGTCTATTTCAACTCTTTGCGACCTCCTCGTGGACTATACAGTATGTGGAATTCTCCAGGCCAGAATACTGGAGTGGGTAGCCTTTCTCTTCTTCAGGGTATCTTCCCAACCCAGAGATCGAACCCAGGTCTCCCGCATTGCAGGCAGATTCTTTACCAGCTGAGTCACAGGGGAAGCCCAAGAATACTGGAGTGGGTAGCATATCCCTTCTCCACAGAATCTTCCCAACCCAGGAATCAAACCGGGGTCTCCTGCATTGCAGGCAGATTCTTCACCAACTGAGCTATCAGGGAAGCCATGCTATCCCTTAAGCAAATATAAATAAGGGCAGGTCATGGTAAGTTTCTTTGGGGTAGAGAAAAGAAGAAAAAAATTTGTCACTTAGGACTATCTCTAGAAACAGCACGTATTCTTCTATTTCTTTTCTCCAACCCCCCAAAAGTATTTTACTTTGGATGTAAAAATCTAGCTGAGGATTTTATGCCTATGTAAATTTATTGAGAGGTGTTTTATAGTTATAATAAGTGTGTCCAATAATTGCTTCATTGGTTAATGGTAACACTGAATTCTTAACACTGATTTTTAAATTTTCTTAATAACATTTTGAAACCATTATACTTTTTTCTGAAATCTTGTTTTCACCTAACATTTAATTTTTAGGCTCAGAAGCCTTACTTGGTACAACGGAGAGGAGCTGAGTTTGCCTTGACAACTATAGTGAAGCATTTTGGTGGTGAAATGGCAGTGAAGTTGCCACATCTCTGGGATGCTATGGTTGGCCCATTGAGGAATACAATCGACATACATAATTTTGGTGTGTACATATTTTTCCGAGTTGGGATTTAAACAGATTTCAGTGTATATCCATTACATGTGTCTTTATAAAGTAACAATGCCTGTGCCTATTTATCCCAGGCCAGCTGGTAAGTTTTTAAATAGAAGGTTGGTAAAAACATTGATTTTCATATCATTTTGTATACTTTCTTGCTTTTTACTTTTCCTGTTATGTATTTAGAGATTTGAAATGGATCATTATGTTAAGCTTCTTTAGTTCTTTAGAATTAGCACCTCAGCAGTTAAATTAAGGGTGTGGTATTTCATTTTATATTATAAAGCAAAAGAGACTCTTCCACAGTAGCTGGGGGAGTGCTAAGACTTTTTGTAGGCTCTGAATTTTGAAAAACTATTTGTAAGGTAATATGCACTTAAATCATTGTATCCTAATAGATGGAAAGTCCCTCTTGGAAAAGGGAGATGGCCCTGCCCAAGAACTGGTGAATTCTCTGCAAGTTTTTGAAACAGCAGCGGTGTCAATGGATTCTGAGCTTCATCCCCTGGTAACTAACTAATGCAAGTGTAGTTTTTTTCCTAATAAAATGAGTAGTCTTATTAGAAAGACTTAAGGCTTGAATGAAAAGTGCAACTATGATGTCATCCCTTATGATTTCATTTTCTTCTAGATGCTATAACTAGATTCCTTCTTTTCCTGACAACTCTTCCAGGCTTTGAGGCAGAGCTGGGTGTGTGAATGAGAGAAAACCTACTCTGAGAGCTTAGAATATAGGGCAGTAGGAACAGGGCTCTGATCACACTGAAGCCAGCTGCAAACACAAAAGAAAGCTGCATCCCTGTTCATCTATACCATCTTAATAATATAGTCCAAGAACAGAAGAATACAGGTGATAAAACCTTCCCTAGATAAATGTAATGGTAGGAGGAAGTTACCTCTCTGAGATGAAACTAGTCAGTGGCAAAGATAGAACATGGGTTTATTTTTTGACTGTTAAAATATCTCTCACCAAAAAATTAGAATAGAGGGAGGAGGAACATAGATCAAAGAATTAATTATCTGGTTTTCCACTGAAGAAAGTATTGATACTATTCTTTCCATGTAACTGTAATAGGAAGCTCTCTGCAATTTATAACATCGTAAAAGGTGCTAGCATCAATCCTTTATTCATATAGGAGAGAGTAGAGGGAAATTTTTCTGTTTATATAGTAATGAAACATATTCTTGTTAAATTTTGCGAATTTATCATTAGTAAAGAAGGGCGGAATTCATCTGTATGTGCTCCATGATCAAACAGGTTGCATTCAGTTGAACTGTAAGGCTAGTTTGTTGAGCAAGTACCTGACTCTCATCAGCATTAATCCTGGCTTCTGTGCATCAGACATTTAATAATGGGATATGTCATGCTCTTGTGATTATATTGCATATGGAAAGCCAGGAAGTTAAAGTGGAAAATAACTATCAGAGTATGGTGCCTAGAACAAAATCAGGATCACCCAACCCAGTGAATACAAAGTATGTACTTAAACCTAAGCCAGATTTGGAGGGGGCTGATGATGTGTAGTGTCATTTTCCTAGCCTCAGTAGGAGAATCATGCAAGTGCCTTTGATGTGTTCCCTACAAATTTTGGAAAGTATTGAGTGTTCCCTGATGCTTAAGAGAATATTGAACAGGGGAGAAGTTCTGCACCTATCTATTCTTTTTAAAAGCATTATAATAATGTAGATTTAGGTTAAATTTTTATTGAGGATATTCTGACAATGTTTTGAGGTAACTGGAGATAATTCTTGGATTTAGCATCACTTGGAATATTGAGAACCTCTGAGTAAAGGTCATTATAGTTGTATTTTAAACATTAAATTCCCTAATGAATCTTCTGACTTGTCTTAAACTTTTTGTTTTTAGTTGGTACTGCATTTGCCTCATCTTTACATGTGCCTTCAGTATCCCAGCACTGCAGTGAGGCACATGGCTGCTCGTTGTGTGGGCGTCATGAGCAAAATAGCTACCATGGAAACAATGAATATATTTTTGGAGAAGGTTCTTCCATGGCTGGGAGCAATTGACGACAATATCAAACAAGAGGGTGCAATTGAAGCGCTAGCCTGTATCCTTTTTCACTTTGAAAAACTACTCAAATTATATTTGCTTTATTTAAAAGTGACTAAAATAAAATTTATTCAGACATATTCGGGGAGTTCCCTGGCGGTCCAGTGGTTAGGATTCTACACTTTCACTGCTGAGCAAGCCATGTTGGGATTGGGGGGGGTGGGAGGAGAACAAGCCAAAAAAAAAAACAGTACCAAAAACAAATGTGCACACAACCTACCTTGTTCCAAAAAAAAGAAAACTATTTTTTTACATTTCAAAGTGTTATTTTTATTGCATTATATTATACCTGTATTTACATTTTATTATGATAGTATTCACACAAAAAATTGAAGAATTACTGTTAATTTTAAGAGATCTTTTTATAAGCAAAAAATTTATAGTCAGTATGTTTTTAAATATTAGGTTGGCCAAAAAAGTTTGTTCAGCTTTTTCTATATGATGCTATGCTACTCTTTTTGGCCAACCCCGTATTAATCAGATACTATGTAGGTAGTTCTTACAAATTTACTGTTTGCTTTGTTCATTGATTGGCAAAATGATTAACTGGAAATATACAGACAAGCTTTTTTACCAAGGGTATGGCATCTACTAACATTGTTTAACTCAAAATACCTAAAAGATATTTTGGTCTAAGAGCAAGAAAGATGGATATAGATCAAACCAGTAGAAACTCTAGCTAAGAAATGCTAAAGATTATGGGACTGAACTCACTGGACCTGCTGTCTCCAGCTCAGGGTTGTTAAGATCCTGGTGGGAAAATTGGAATTAATCTTTGACACTTGCTTGTGCTCCCTTGCTTGCAATGTAAATCAGTTTATTTTGATATGTGAATTCTAGAAACTTGTAGGAATTTCTCTATGGAAAAAAATCTTAGATTTCCTCTAGCATTCCTCAGATGAAAAAAATCATCTTTTTAATCATGAGAAAGTTACATAATTTTTTTAAAAAGTAACCCTGTATAAATGCTGTTACAGTTGAATCATAGACCTTGAGGGATCATCAGTCTCTCATAATACAGGTAAGCATGAGGAACTGTTTTAGAAGTCACAGTCTTGGTGTGTCAGTTTGTTTATGAAAACCTCTACCCTGGAACCAGTTAGAAATTTCCTTAGTAACTTACTCAGGTGTAATGGAACAACTGGATGTTGGTATTGTCCCATATATTGTACTCTTAGTTGTGCCTGTGTTGGGAAGGATGAGTGATCAGACGGACAGCGTAAGATTCATGGCTACACAATGCTTTGCAACACTAATTAGACTCATGCCACTTGAGGTAAGTTGATGATAACTTGGTTTATGAACTTAGTGTTTTCAATAACTTCATAATAATTGTAACACCTTTTAAAGAACACGTTCTAAAGAACAGGTTTTAAAAAAAAGATGTTGAATATGTTAACATTATAAGTGTTTAGACTTTTATGTTTTAATAGGTAATTTTTTTTAACACCATTTTAAATAAAACTATGGTTCCTAAAAGAATGAAAATTCTTTAGGTGATGCTAAATTTCTAGATGCTATTCTAGAAATAAATTGTGTTCCTGAGTATCCCGGGTAATACCTAAAATTCTGTTCTGTAGTTTACATGAAAGGTAAATTTGAGAGATGGTAACTGAAAGTGTAAAAAGCAAATGATATGTCTGTTGGATTATGGAGAAAGCAGAATGCAAGGCTGAAGTTGGACAATTTTGGAGTATATTTATGGGACAGAAATAATATATGTGGCCAATGCAGGAAATAGAAGTGACTTGAAGCAAGAGAAAAGCCAGTACCCCGTCACTTAGCCAGTTAATATATTTTTATGGGATTTTTGTAATTCAGGAAATAAGTATATATGCATTTCATCCATTCTGCAGTGTGTGTCCAGTGGTTCCTTTTTAGGCCAGATAATACACTGGAATACCGCATTTTGTTTATCCTTTGATCAGTTGATGGGCATTTGGCTATGATGAGTAATGCTGCTGTAAGCATGCACTTATAAGGTATTTGGGTGTAAGCTTTTTTTTTTCTCTCTCTCTCTGTTTTTGATTTCTCTGTGAGGCACATGGGATCTTAGTTCCCTGACCAGGGATCAAACCCGTGCCCCCTTCAGTGGAAGTGCAGATTCTTAACCATTGGACCACCAGGGAAGTCCCTGCTTTTCTTTCTTTTGAGCAGACATTTAGGAATGGAATTACTGGGTCATAAGATGTTAAACTTTTTTTTTTTTTTGATGTTAAACATTTTAAGAAACTGTCAAACTGTTTTCCCAGAAAACTGTACCGTTTTATATTTCTACTAGAAAAGTATGAGCATAATACTTTGGAACAGTCTCTCGGGGAGGGGGGGGTGGGTGGAGTTTGACTATATCTGGTTTTTTAAAAAAAAAAAAAGCTGAGTCAAAGGACCTACCATAGGTACTGAGTACAGTCTTCATAAGTACACTGCCTGAGTAGTGGGGCCAAATTAACCCTTGCAAGAAGATTGATTTGAACCCACATTAGCAAAGCCTAAAAACGCAAGCCTTAAAGGATTGAACTGGTTTCAGATAATTTAACTACATCCCAGAAAAAATTTAAAAAATCTAAAATATTTAACCCCCTAAAGTTCAGCATCTAACAGCATAAAACTTAGGATATTCAGCACACATCAAAAAATTAACCAGAGGGAATTCCCTAGTGGCCTAGTGGTTAGGATTCCAGGCTTTCACTGCCATGACCAGGGTTCAATCCCTAGTTGGGGAACTGAGATCCCACAAGCCATGTGGTGTGGCCAGAGGAAAAAAAAGAAGTCACCCAGGAGAAAAGTCAGTCAATAGAAGCAGACCCTGGAATGACCCAGATAACAGAATTAGTATACAAGGTCATTAAAATATGCTCCATATGTTCAAGAAGGTAGAGGGAAAGCATGAATGTAATAAAGAGTGAACTGGAGGAAATAAGAACAACCCACATTGACCTTCTTGAGTTAAAAGATACAATTACAAATAAAAACACACTGGATAGGATTAATGACAAATTAGATGCTATGAATTTGAAGACACAGCAGTAGAAACAAGAATGTCATGCAGGTTAATTCCTATTCCACTTTATCTTGATTCGCTCTGTTACATTTTCATAAGAATCATCATGTACTTTTCTTTCAAGGATTCAGGGGCTATCAAGCAGTGGGGTTTTTTTGTTTGTTTGTTTGTTTTTTCAAGCAGTGGGTTTGATAGAAGCTTTTATTCAAACTTGCACTGTTAGTAACTCTTGCTGCTTTTATAGGAATTGGAGTGAGGAAGATATCAATGGAAGGGTTCCTGGCACTGAACAATATTTATGAATCCTAATCATTGTTAGGAAATGTACCTCATTGTATGGCCTTATGCTAAGTCACTTTAGTCGTGTCCAACTCTTTGTGGTCCTATGGACTGTAGCCCGCCAGGCTTCTCTGTCCATGGGATTCTCCAGGCAAGAATACTGGAGTGGGTTGCCATTTCCTTTTCCAGGGGATTTTCCCAACCCAGGGATCAAACCTGCATCTCTTATTTCTCCTGCACTGGCAGGCAGGTTCTTTACCTCTAGTGCCACCTGGGAAGTACGACCTTATATCTGGTTGTTATTTATTAAAAAATCCATGAAGATAAATGCCTGAAGATTTGTTCAGTTCAGTCGCTCATTCGTGTCTGACTCTTTCCAACCCCATGAATCACAGCACGCCAGGCCTCCCTGTCCATCACCAACTCCCGGAGTCCACCCAAACTCATGTCCATTCAGTCAGTGATGCCATCCAGCCATCTCATCCTCTGTCGTCCCCTTGTCTACCCACCCTCAATCTTTCCCAGCATCAGAGTCTTTTCAAATGAGTCAGCTCTTCGCATCAGGTGGCCAAAGTATTGGAGTTTCAGCTTCAGCCTCAGTCCTTCCAATGAACAGCCAGGACTGATCTCCCTCAGGATGGACTGGTTGGATCTCCCTGCAGTCCAAGGGACTCTCAAGAGTCTTCTCCAACACCACAGTTCAAAAGCATCAATTCTTAGGTGCTCAGCTTTCTTCGCAGTCCAACTCTCACATCCATACATGACTCCTGGAAAAACCATAGCCTTGACTAGACAGACGTTTGTTGGCAAAGTAATGTCTCTGCTTTTTAATATGCTATCTAGGTTGGTCATAACTTTCCTTCCAAGGAGTAAGCGTCTTTTAATTTCATGGCTGCAATTACCATCTGCAGTGATTTTGGAGCCCTAAAAAAGAAAGTCTGACACTGTTTCCACTGATTCCCCATCTGTTTCCCATGAAGTGATGGGACCAGATGCAGATTTGTTACTTCCATGTAAAGCCACTGTGCAGAAACGCCTCATTTTGATGGTTATCATTAGGATATTGAATGTGTTAAAATGTTAGTTTCTATCTTGATTAAGTTGTTAATTCTAAAACCTTTTGAGGGAATTCCCTGGTGGTCCAGTGTTTAGGACTCCGAGGTTCCACTGCAGAGGAGACAGATTCGATCCCTGGTTGGGGAACTAAGATCCCTTGAGCTGCACAGCATGGCAAAAAAACAAAACCCCTTTTGAAAATATAACATCGCTATGGAAAACAGTGTGGAGATTTCTTAAAAAACTGGAAATAGACCTGCCATATGACCCAGCAATCCCACTTCTGGGCATACACACTGAGGAAACCAGATCTGAAAGAGACACGTGCACCCCAATGTTCATCACAGCACTGTTTATAATAGCCAGGACATGGAAGCAACCTAGATGCCCATCAGCAGATGAATGGATAAGGAAGCTGTGGTACATATACATGGAATATTACTCAGCCATTAAAAAGAATTCATTTGAACCAGTCCTAATGAGATGGATGAAGCTGGAGCCCATTATACAGAGTGAAGCCAGAAAGATAAAGAACATTACAGCATACTAACACGTATATATGGAATTTAGAAAGATGGTAATGACAACCCTATATGCAAAACAGAAAAAGAGACACAGAAATACAAAACAGACTTTTGAACTCTGTGGGAGAATGTGAGGGTGGGATATTTCAAAAGAACAGCTATCTATGAACCATACTATCTATGGTGAAACAGATCACCAGCCCAGGTGGGATGCATGAGACAAGTGCTCGGGCCTGGTGCACTGGGAAGACCCAGAGGAATCGGGTGGAGAGGGAGGTGGGAGGGGGGATCGGGATGGGGAATACGTGTAAATCTATGGCTGATTCATATCAATGTATGACAAAACCCACTGAAATGTTGTGAAGTAATTAGCCTCCAACTAATAAAAAAAAATAAAAGAAAATATAACATATAATCATTTTAAGACAGTATATATATCTCACTCCTGATACTATTTCTGGTATTATAAGAAACATACTTGAATTTAATTGAAGTTCTGTTCTCAGAATGTTACTTTTCTTAACTTTTAAGTTTAAATTTCTTAATCATAGGGCAGTAGTTCTCAAACTTTTTGGTCTCTGTACCTCTTTACACTCTTAAAAATTTAAGACCTCAAAGAACTTTTATCATGTTTTCTGTAGTAGAAATTAAAAGTGAGAAGTGGGAAAAGATTTATTAATTCATTTAAAGAATAAATCCATTAGACTTTTGAATAGACCTTTTACAGATGCGTGCTTTGTAACATGCATTGGTCATTTGGAGAACACTGGCTCACTGAGTTATGTAAATCTTTTAAAGGTTGATTCATATCAGCATACAGTAGCACAAAACGGACTCATTAGTGTCACCAAGAGAAAATCTCTAAATACTGGGAAGCACCTGCACTGCTCAGTTCCTTTTGACAGCTTGCATTTTATCATTGGCAACAAGTTGTGCCACTCATTTTCCTTGAAGTGACCAAATTTTTTAAAGAAAATAATCTGCCAGATACTCAAGTCAGAATAACCATAGTTTGTCAGTCCATTCAAGTAAACTCATTCTGTAAAAAATAGCTAGGTCAACTCACAATTTTAAGAAATCTTACAAGTGCTTTTCCTAAATATTTTGTATTTCAGTATTCATGGTATACAGCAGAAATGCTTTATGGAATACTTCATATTTTGTTGCACAGAATGTTAAAAAGATGTGCCATTCAAAGGTTGAGGTTTAATAAAATTATTTTTACTGCTTCAATGACATTCTTAAGTGAAACCAGCTTTTTAGAAAAAAGGCTAGTGCATGGCTGCAAGTAATAGTGACTGCTCGTACGCTTGGTGTCACCACCTTGATTCTTCCTGAGGCAAAAGCAGTCTTGCCCACCATGACTTTTGTGTATCAGAGCAAAAGTCAACACAGTGAAAAAAGCAAACAGTGTCTTATCCTTTGTTATAAAATAGCTGCAGTCAGTAACCCTTTGAAAAGGTCTTAGAAATCCTGAGGGGTCTGCAGACCACATTTTGAGAACCAGTACCCTGGCTAACCGTTAACACTAAAAGTGAGAGGCTCTAGTAACAGCATTCCACTTAAACAATACAATCTTGTCTTTACCAAGTAACACAAGGTATGGGAAAGATAAGTTGTAGCTGTGTTCTTAAAATATCTTAGATGTGCTTATTTCATCATCTCATTATATAGTGCTTTTAATACCTGTCAAATTCTTAAATATTTGTCTTCCAGTCATTAAAATGATACTATTTTTGAATTGGTTTTTCTTTGCATATATATGTGTGTGCATGCGCCTGCGTGTGTTACCTTTGGTATTTTTTTAATTGAGAATAGTTGGTTTACAATATTGTGTTATCTCTGCATTTACATTTTGATAAGACTTGAAATAATTTCATAATCTGGGGATGGACAAATTAATAGATAGTAGCAAATTGTTTTAATACACTTAAAAAATCATTTTAGGCAGGCATTCCAGATCCTCCAAATATGTCAGAAGAATTAATCCAATTGAAAGCCAAGGAAAGACACTTTTTGGAGCAGTTGTTAGATGGGAAAAAGTTAGAAAATTACAAGATTCCAGTACCAATCAATGCTGAACTCAGAAAATATCAACAGGTAAAGTTTTATACTTATCTTCTAAATACTGATTATTCCTTTTAAATATACCTTAAAGAATATAAAGATTGATTTAATAATTAAAAATTCTTCTGTTTGGTGTCTTGTATCCATTTATTTCTCCCTGCCGGTAAAAATACAGTGTGTTTGGTCTTTGTAAACATGTTCTTTACAGAAAAATATCTTTATGATCTGTTCACATTTACCATTTTTCTCTTTCTCCCAACCTTTCAGGATGGTGTGAACTGGTTAGCATTTCTTAATAAGTATAAGCTTCATGGAATTCTGTGTGATGACATGGGTTTAGGGAAGACTTTACAGTCCATCTGTATTCTAGCAGGAGATCACTGTCACAGGTAATTTTAAATGTTATTTTAACAGAAGGCTTTCAGATGCTGAGCAATATAAACAAACTGGTTAATTCATTGTGTTTTGCTGTTGTAAAGGGCCCAGGAATATGCAAGATCAAAATTGGCAGAATGTATGCCACTTCCTTCCTTGGTGGTTTGTCCACCAACACTAACAGGTCATTGGGTGGATGAAGTAGGTAAATTTTGCTCCAGAGAATATCTCAATCCACTGCATTATACTGGACCTCCTACTGAAAGAGTAAGGTAAGAACTGTACAACCAAAAAATGTTTAATCTTTTGCTTTAAGTAGTTTGGAAGAATAAAATTTATTAAAAATGAATTCTAGTTAGCTTTTTCGGTTGTCAGACATAGAAACTTACTTTAACTTATTTAAGAAAGGTAAATGAACATAATAAAAATATAATCAGTGAGACTCATCAAAATTTAAGAAGTTTCAGGACTTTCCTGATGGTGCAGTAGCTAAAACTCTGTGCTCCCAGTACAGGGGGCCTGGGTTCAATCCCTGGTTGGTGAACTAGATCCCATGTGCTATAATTAAAAGCCACAGCTAAAACATGGCATAGCCAAATAAATCATAAAATAAATACAAAGTGTAAGGACATTAACCACTGTCAACAATCAGTTAGGCTCTAAGTTTTTGAGCTAGGAAGCTTTCAAGAACCAAAACCATTCTTGGTGCCTTTCCTAAAACCTTGTGATCATAGCATCTCCTAGGTGTTTCTGTTATTTCTTCATTTTCTATGCACTTTCCCTAAAAGCTACCTCTTCCTTCTTCCCTCTCCCCAAAAGTGCTTTTGGTGCACAGTGGCTTGCTCTAGCTGCCCTGATCCCATACAACTCTGTAGTTCTATTAATACATCTGTTCCTAAATACAGATGTTGAAGAGTGGTGTATCATTAATTTCAATTTGTCTTTTAAAGCTTGGATAGTCCCAGATTTCTGATTAGTCTGTAGATTTGCTGCCCTTCTGTGAATTAATAGCTAACATATACTGAGCACTTACTGGTCAGGCATTAGATATTCTAAGCAGTTTTATTTACATTTATGTAATACCATGTATTCTCTTAATTACCTTATGAGGTATGGGTACTATTATTGTTCCCAATTTGCAGATGGGGAGTCTAAGACATGGGGCCTGAGAAGAATATCACTCAGCTAATTAAATAGAAGGTCACTAGGTATAATTAAATGAAGTTTTGAACACAGGCAGCTCAAGAGTTGTACTCTTAAAGAATTTACTATAAAGGAATTCATCCATTTATAAGTGGTAAAAACTCAGATTAGCTTAAGCAAACAGGAAATTCATTAATTAAACTGAGCATCTTGGGGTGAATTCTTGCTTCAGGTACATCTAAATTACTGTTCTTCCCCATGCATAGCTTGTTTTGTTGGTCTCTACTGGACTTTTGTCTATTGTTGGTGTAGATAAAAGGTCATGGACAGTCTTAGGCCTACATTCTCATAGCTTGGCAACTGTAATGAACAGAGATATTCTCTCAGACTAGCCGGCCTTGATTGCGTCATGTCCTCAAACCAACCTCCATGATTGGGGAATAAAATATTGTGAATGGCTTGATCTGATGAAAATGCTTCACCTCTTTGGTGATTATGGGGACATGTGATTGATGATGGCTCACGCTCGGCCCCCAGCACAACGTGGAATGATGAAGGAATAGTGCCTCCAAGGAAGAGGTTTTGGCAAATAAAGCTAAAATGACCTTCACATTGTGAGTCAGGTGCTCACCCCTTTTCTCATCAGACTGAGTTAGGGCCACATGACCAAGTTGTAAGGAGAATGGCCTTCAGGTAGCAGGGTCATGGGTGTAGAGTAAGCAGAAAGGAATATTGGGTTTGGTAGGCAGATTGAAATCACTTTGTACAATGGCATCTGTGCTTTCCCCTTTGAAAGTATATTACAAACTTTGCAGATTCCCCATTTTCTAATCTTACTTATTTTTAAATGCAGGTTACAGCACCAGGTGAAAAGGCACAATCTCATAGTGGCTTCATACGATGTTGTGAGAAATGACATAGATTTCTTTAGGTAAGAATTAAAATTTTTTAAAGAAAACAGTGTCAAATTCAGAGAGAATTAGTATCTTTCTGCCTCAAAGACTCTTTGTATTGTTCCTGACATGTAGTAAAAGATGCTATTTTTTGTTTATTCTTCCTTAGAAATATTAAATTTAACTACTGTATTCTTGATGAAGGCCATGTCATCAAAAATGGAAAAACAAAATTGTCAAAAGCAGTAAAACAACTGACTGCTAATTATAGGATTATTCTTTCTGGAACACCAATCCAGGTAATTATTTACCTTTTCTTTACTTGGCATTTGACAGTGAATTAAAGAAGAGGGTTTTTTTTTAGTTTTTGGAATAATTTCCAATAATTATCTTGCTTTTATAATGGTTCATTTGGTATGTAGCAGTATCTGAGCAAACCAGGTTTTAAATCTCATATTTAAAATGTGATTTTAGGCTTTGGTAGCCCATCTGTCAGGAGGCAAAGCCCAAGTGCAATTAGAAGGGTTTCACTTCAGGAGGGCAACCCACCACAGTGAGCCAGAGCTTAAGCAGGGTGAGAAGGGCTTCTGGAAGGGGTAAACAGATAGGATGGTACCTTAGGATCCACACATACTGGGGAAGCATCCAAAATGGAAAAGTGTGGGGGTGTTTTTTGGTTTTTGTTTTGTGAAACTCCAAGTAGAATTGGAAAGAACCTGTGCCTTTTCTCATGACCCATAAATACTGGGTAGACATGACCTATAACCAAACTCTTCTAGGTTTTCCTGCGTTGAATAAATGGTGATGTTGGCCAGATTTCTTAAATCTTGCTGTTAATCTTAGTCTCAAAAAAAACCAGAAACGTATTCATCTTACTGCTCTGTTTACTACTTGATAGAACTGACCAAAAAGATTGGTACTGTGCACCAAGGCTTATTGTGGTGGAAAAGACTTGAAAGTTCCTCTAAATAGGATAGAGTATTTTCTCCAGATTTTACACAATAAAATATAGACTCATATCCAGAAATATAGTGATAATCTCTCTCATCTATGTTACTACAGTGGGCTTTCATTAATGTTCCATTTTTAAGTGTAAGGAAATAATCCTAGTACACAAGATAACTGGTGTTCCTTTCTTATATTCAGAACAACGTTTTGGAGCTGTGGTCATTATTTGATTTCCTCATGCCAGGATTTTTGGGAACTGAACGCCAGTTTGCTGCTCGGTATGGTAAACCTATATTAGCAAGTAGGGATGCTCGAAGCTCCAGTCGAGAACAAGAAGCAGGTAGGAAAAAGAGATACCATTATATATTCTATGCAAGTGAATATAATTTATATCTACTTTGGGGGAAGTCATTTAATTTTATTATTAGAGAAATTAATAAGAGAATAATAGAATAAAATTAATTCTGTTAATAATTATTAACAGGTGTCCTTGCAATGGATGCACTGCACCGCCAGGTCCTGCCATTTCTTTTGAGAAGAATGAAAGAAGATGTTTTACAGGATCTACCACCCAAAATTATTCAAGACTATTACTGTACTCTCAGTCCTCTCCAGGTTAGGAATCTGGTGATTGTGGTTGTTGATGCTGTGTTTATTACTAGAATGCTTTGAAGAAGTCACAAAAGTAGTGAGTAAAGGGGTTTAGCCTTTGGTTTTATTGCTCTCATGTAGCTTCTACTTCCTTAGACTTCAGGAATATTCTGTTTCAAACAAGTGTAGATAAAACCTAAATGAATCTGTTTGCGTATATAAGCACACATTTGGGTTTGTGCATTTTCAACACAGCATTAAAACAAAATCTTTTGTCATAATTGCTTTGTAATATGTCTCAAGTTAATTGAAAAAGTTGGAACATTAAAATGATAAAGAAGTAAGAAGTAAGCCAGTGATAAAGAAGTAAGCCAGTGTTTTTTTAGGGCCAGAAGTCTGCCTGTGATGTCTTTTCCTTACAGCAGCATTATAGGTGTATACATCAGGGCTGAGTTGGGAAGTGGGACCTCATCTCTTCTAAAGTATTGCCAGTAAATTTTCAAGAGAAGTATTGGCTTCTGCCCAGTTCTAGTTTTGTACATAGAGACCATTGTCAAAGGCACTTATCGTATGCCTTTCCTTGTGTAGTATTTGTGTGTGGTATTTTTTTAAGGGGAAGCTATCTCTTGTCTTAGTAAAATATGGCCTATAAACAGAATTTTCTCTTTGAATGTTTATGTTGTGTTCTAGGTTAGTAAGCATCAGTCTATTTCAGTGTGGTTCCAATGAATAAAAGATACACAGACGTATCTGCAAAATAGCCCCTTTCCCCTCCAGTATATATAGACAGTTAACCTTTTAGTATTTATCTATCCAACTTCAGTTTTGTGGACAAAACATTAATTTAAATGCTAAGAGCTCTGTGATATTATCTACATCACCTCTCGGCCTCTATCCCTTGTTTGTAAAAATCGGATTAATATTTCTTGAAAGAAAAGTTTTAGAGGTAATGAGATGAAGACTTTAAGTATGATAAAGAAAAGGTGCCATATGAAAAAACCTGAGATATTATAGTGGTATATAACATCAGCATAAAACACATTTAAGTAGTCTGGAGGAAGGGAGCTGGAGAGGGAAGTGACATCTGGGTTTGTTTTGCATCTACAGGTTTTTATTCTCTGACTTCTGTTCTTTAGCACTGTAGATTTTCTTCCCTTTCACATCGTTTTAACATATACACGTCAGGAACCCAGACTCTTAAGGAAATACTTTAAACTTGGTGTGGGTTCTGTGGTTAGTATCTTTTTTAAAACTTGGTCTTTTGAAACATACCTGTTAGGGTCTTGACCATGTAGCTTCACTTAAGGAAGATTTCCTCATTTACTTGTAAGGGTTCAGGTTCTCTTTTATCCGTAACTTATTTACCTTCTTGAATAGAGTGGGAAAATTGAATTTAGGATTATTTGACTATTTTTTGAAAAATATTTTAGCAGCTGAACAATGTGTTAAACTTGTTTTCTAAATGTAATTTAAAAGGAATTTACCACGATGCAGTGGATCATCTATATTCAAGTAGGTTGCGTAATTTATTTTCTTTGATGAGGGCTAATTTACATTGCTGTTCTTACTGACTTTTTCTAGTTATGTTTTGAACAACTGAAAATAAATATACTCACTGCTTTTGTGGGGGAATTTACAGGTTCAACTCTATGAGGATTTTGCTAAGTCTCGTGCCAAGTGCGACGTTGATGAAACAGTTTCTTCAGCTGCACTTTCTGAAGAAACCGAGAAACCAAAGCTTAAAGCTACAGGTCATGTGTTCCAGGTACATGTTACAGCCCCCTTTGTAAATGTTGCTGAAGAACGCGCTTCAGTACAGCAATGTTTATATGAAACACTGAAATATGGGTTTATCTAATTTTTTCAGTTTTGTGTATACATTCTTGAAAATAGGTAAAAGTGCCAATTTAATTAATTTTCATGTTCATAATTAGCAATAGGTAATATTAAAATTAATATGTTATTACATGAAGAGTTTTAAAATAGAGAATTTTTGTTTCCTATTCAAAAAATATTTGAATACCTACCACAAGGCAGTAATTTTTCTAACCTCGGGTTAATTAAAGCAGTGAACAAGACCCTAGGGGTGAAAAATATAAAAAACATGTATCATGTAAAAGAAAATCAACTATGGGCTTATACAGAATAGGAGTCAGGGTAGGTTGTAGTTTTTCAACAGGGTGATCAGGGATGTCACTGAGAAGGTGACATTTGAGCAAAAATCTGAATGAAGGTTGAGGCATGTAGATGCGTGGGAGGAAATGATTCCAGGCAGAGATATTACATACAGTACAGAAGTCCTGAGACAGATGATGAATGTGCTTGAGGACAAAGAGAAAGCGTCAACTCATTTTTTCTTTCCCTTTTGAAATATTCCACTGTAGAATATCTTCCAACCCCCCCCCCCCCTTGTCAACAAGATATTAAAACACTACAGCATTTTTAAAGATAGAAATGGGAAAAGGCGATTTTGAAAGCTCATACCTCTCCCAGTTTCTATCATAGTGCCCAACAGTGGAGCTTACTGATGCAAATCTGTGTGCCAAAAATGAGACCCAATCATAGGCCAAGTAAATGACAAAAGACAAGGGTATGGCTGAATCAGAGAAAGGAAACGAAGACCTTAGAGGGCTCTGATTCTCAAACCCGACTACATAGTTCTGCCTTCCCTTTCCCACCACCGACCTGCTGAATCAAAGTACTGTGTAGAGGGGAGAGATTTACAAATTTAAAAGGGTCTTGTGTAGTTTTCATACCCACTAAAGTTTGAGGAACCTTCCTTTAGGAAATGATGTCTAATTCTAGAATCATCTAGCAACATTATCAGGCACTTCCAGTTCAAAAGGGTTAGCTATAGGAACTAATAAGACCTTGTGTCATGAGAAGGTCATGGGTCTAGTAGGGAAGATAGACATCACAATACAATTTATATGTTATAAATTCTCTCACAGAAATAAACACAAATTGCACAAGAAGCATAGATGAAGACATCACAGATAAGATATGTGAACTGGTTCTTGAAGTAGTAAGAAGATGAAGAAAGGCATTCTACACAGATGCAGTAGCACAGGAAAAGACACAGATACAAATATTTGTGTCATGTGAAGGAGACTTATATATACTTTTTTCTCTCTTAAAGGCATTACAGTACTTACGAAAACTGTGCAACCATCCAGCATTAGTCTTAACACCTCAGCATCCAGAGTTCAAGAGTACTACTGAAAAACTTGCCGCTCAGAATTCTTCTCTCCATGATATTCAGCATGCCCCTAAACTCTCAGCTTTGAAACAAGTAAGTACATCTTTTAAGTGTTAGATGTATGTTGCACATTCCTGATCTGTAACAGTAGGTAAATTTGCTTTTCCAAAAGATTACTGATGTGTTTACCATTTTCAAAAAATTTGCTTTGTTAAATTTTTGATACAGCTTTTAAAAAACTTGTGGTAAAGTATAGCAAATGCCACTTTAACTGTTTTTGAAATGTAGAATTCTGTGGCATTAATTACATTCAGTGTTATGTACCCATCACCACTATCCCAGAATTTTTCCATCATCCAGATAGAAACTCTGTACCTGTATTTATTTTTGGCTGCACCATGCAGCACACAGGATCTTAGATTGAACCCGTGCCCCCTGCATAGGGAGTGAGAAGTCTTAACCACCCAGCTGCCAGAGAAGGCCTGAAACTACCAATTAGCAGTAACTTCCCACTTTCCTTTCCATAACCCTGGGAACCTCTAATCTACTTTGTCTGTATGAATATGCCTGTTCTAAATATTTCATGTAAGTGGGATCACATATTTCTTCTTTTGTGATTGGCTAGTTTCACTTATTTTCAAGTTTCCTTCACGTCACAGCATGTATCAGTACTTCATTTTTATGGCCAAATAAAAATTCTGTCGTTGCTGTTATTACCACCACCGCCACCGTGTTGTGGGCTTCCCTGGTAGCTCAGATGGTGAAGAATCCACCTGCAGGGCAGGAGACGAGGGTTCCGTCTCTGGTTCAGGACGGTCCCCTGGAGGAGGGCACAGCGACCCAGTCCAGTATTCCTGCCTAGAGGACCCCCTGGACAGAGGAGCCTGGAGGCTGTGGTCCGCGGGGTCACAGGCAGACATAGCTAAGCACAGCACGGCAAACCACATTTTGTTTAGCCAGTCGTGTGCTGGTGGACACGTGGGTGGTTTCCACCTCTGGCTATTGTGGATAATGCCGCAGTGAACATCACCTTATCGGTATCTGTTTGAGTTCTTTTAGGTATAGATGTGCGGGAAACTGCTGGATTACATAGCTAGTCTATGGTTAACTTTTTAAGGAACTACCAAACCTTTCCACAGTGGCTGTAACATTTACATTGCAAGCCATGTGCCAGGGTTCTGATTTCTCTACATCCTCACCAAGATTTTCCTTTTTTTAATTTAACCATCACTGTAGGTATGAGATGGTGTCACACTGTTGATTTGATTAGTTTTCCCTAATGATTAATAATGGTGTTTTTTTCATGTCCTTATTAAGACATATCTTCTTTGAAGAAATACCTGTTGAAGTCTTTCGACTATTTTTTTCATTGGACTGTTTCTTTTGGTTGAGTTTTAGGAGTTTATATTCTAGATGTTAAGCCTTTATCAGATATGTAATTTGCAGATACTTTCTCCAATTCTGTTGATTCTTTTCACTTTCCTGATAATGAACTCTACGGCTTCTGATGAGAAAACAGGTGTTAATCTCATTGAGAATCCCTTTCGCATGAAGTCACTTCTGGGCATTCCCTGGTGGTCCAGTGATCAGGACTCGGCATGTTCACTGCCAGGGCCTGGGTTTTGATCCCTGATCAGGAAACTTAAGATCCCACAAATCATGCAGTGCAGGGGTGGTGGGAGTCACTTTTCCCTTGCTGTTTTCAAGATTTCTTTTTTTGTCACTGTGATTATCACTCTGATTATAATGTATGGTCTTGTGGACCATTTGAATTTATTTTTCTAGAAACTACTTAACTCTGCCATTTTACTCATACCACTTGTAGTACATCATACCACAGATTGTGAGCTCCTTATTGCAAAACTCAGCTTTTAGTTTATCTACCCTTAAAAAAAAGCCTGTTTTAAAATCTAGACTTCAGTTATTGTTTTAGCTTTTTGTAGCTTTTCTGGCTTAAGTTTTATTGAGAATAACTAATGGATGAAGAGTTTTGATTTCACATGGGCTAGAGTAGAAAATATTACATAACAATAGCCCAAAATGCTTACCTGTTTTTCAGGTTACAGGTAAGTTAACCTTTTCTCACCACAAAGAGAAGCATTTATTTCAGTGAGATTGATTGCCTTCTTTTATGGGACACCTGTATATAACAAGTGATTCTTTCTTCAAGTTGCTGTTGGACTGTGGTTTGGGAAATGGCAGTACTTCCGAGAGTGGCACAGAGTCTGTAGTAGCCCAGCACAGGATACTGATCTTCTGTCAACTTAAAAGCATGCTTGATATAGTAGAGCATGATCTTCTCAAACCTCATTTACCCTCTGTCACTTACTTGAGATTGGATGGTAGCATACCTCCTGGTCAGAGGCATTCCATTGTTTCACGGTAAGTGTATTACCATTACTTACATACAAGTTTGCCCACGAACTACTTTGACTAAATATCTGAAAGTGTGCTTTATTATTATATTATTCAACCCAACTAAATCTTTACCTTTTTAAAATACAGAACTGCAGAAATGTAATTGAGTAGTTTGTTTAGCTAGGGGGAAAGAACTGTATTAGGAAAGCATCCTTAAGGGCATGAAAGAAGTTTAAGGCACCAGAACAGAGAGGTGACTATTTCCCCTTCACCTGCATTTGGTGGTCGGGGGTGAGAGGTGGCAGACAGGCGCCTTAACTGTGCTCTTGCCTCATCTCTCCATCCGCCCTGAGAACAAGCTGGAAGCTGGCCTGGCTTGGAAGCAGTCTCTGAGTGCAGTGTTTCTTACATGTGGTCTGCTTTAGAAATCTCAGTGGTTCATTGTTTATAAACTGCAGATTCCTAGGATCTGTCATGCAGGCTGCTGACTTCAAAGCATTTTTAACAGGCATTCCTAAGAGATCTTAAGGCACAAAACAGAGACCTATGAAAGAACTTAAAACCCAGGTTTGACTCCAAACTCCACCATCAAAGCAGTGTTCTCTTGAGCACTAATGTTTATTATCCACACAGCCTGGATCTTTTTGAAATAGTAATATCCTTATAGAGCTACTGTAACAAATAATGTAAAGCATATAAAGTAAAGCCCAGTGTTTGTCTCAGAGTCAGTAATAAATGATAGCTCGGTAATGTTAGTTTTTCTTTTTCCTAGAAGCTACTACATGTCCTTTGTCAATATCTTCTAGGACTAGTATGATTTTAGCAACCCTTACCACCCTAATCTTCTGCCTTCCCTGACTGGTCTGACCTTTTCCCACACTATTCTGTCTCCATATGTTAAAGATTCATAGTTGGGTTTTGTCGTAGTGTTCCGTTTTTTAAAATTAGTCAAGTACATTTTGCAATTGGACTTAATTGCTAGGTATGAAATTTCTAACATGTTCTAGAATACCTTTTTTTTCTATTACTAAAGATGTGTATATTTAAAAGAAGGTAGTCTCAGCTCTGGTGGTCACAGAAATGGCTATATCATGGATTTATAAAGCAGTGTTCTTATTTGTGCTCTTTAATATTAAACTTTAAAGTGTCTATTATTAGAACTTTAGGAAGCAATGTACTAATTTTATTTTTTTAATATCTATGTTTTTAGGTTTAACAATGATCCATCCATAGATGTTCTTTTACTTACAACTCATGTTGGTGGCCTGGGGCTTAACTTAACAGGCGCTGATACAGTGGTATTTGTGGAGCATGACTGGAATCCCATGCGTGATCTACAAGCCATGGACCGGGCCCATCGCATTGGGCAGGTAAAAAGTCAACACTCACAGGTGTTAACTTGCACACTGGGAAAAATACTTCCCCCAAAAGACAAAGTCTTGGTTTAAGTTCCTATTTTTATGTTAATAAGTGTTGTGACATTAGGCAAGTCACTTAATTTTGTTGCACGACTTCCTCACACATTAAATGAGGTGCTTGGGCCAAGAAAACTTGGGATACTATCCATTCCTAATATTCTGTGATTGCAAACATTTTAAGGTCTTGGGCACAGATTTAAAAAAAAACCCCGCAATCCTAATTCAGTAGTAGTCAAGTATCATCATACAAACCCCTGTGATTTGGTAAATCTCAAAGCTTATCCATTTATTTGTGCTACAGTTGCTTCTTTTTCTCACTCAGAAACGTGTGGTTAATGTGTACCGATTGATAACCAGAGGAACACTGGAAGAGAAAATAATGGGTTTGCAGAAATTCAAGATGAACATAGCAAATACTGTTATTAGCCAAGAGAATTCTAGTTTGCAGAGTATGGGGACAGATCAACTCCTTGATCTGTTTACTCTTGATAAGGTAAAGAACTTATACAATTTTTGTATTTATAATATGTGTTCACAGACTTCCTGGCACTACTTGGTAAAAGTATTAAAAGGGGCAGCAAAGGTGTTCACTTTAGTATCAACTAGATAACCCTTTGAGGGCATTTTTGATGTCCAGATAAAACTGTCAGATACTAGGGAATGTTTGAAGTTCTGACTTTCTGATTGATGGCTCTAGAGTGCTCCCTGGGTTTTCTTTCCTTAGCTGTCCTTTAGTGGGTAGGAACTATCTCGAGTCAGCTAGACCTGACTCTCCATTCCTTGCCCTGCCTCCTATTATCTGGTGACTCGAAGCAAATTAACTTCTCTGAGCATCTTCAGCCTTGGCAGGATAACAATGCCTATATTACCACAAAGGTATGAAGATAATGGGTATTTTTGTTATTGTGGATGACAGAACTAATAGATAACAATCCATTAGCAAAGAATGCACCAGCTGGAAATACTGTCAGTTTAATAATGTAAAATGAATAGGGTTGATTTCAAGTCCTGTGTAGGTTCAGAAAATCAATTGTACACTCAGTATAAATTATGGTAAGAGATGGCTTTATATAATGCAGTCAAACCAGCTGTAATAACAGGGTTAGCACGTCCAAATTTTAGAGAAAGTAGTTCCCCTCTGTATGTTAAGCCATGTTTAGAATATTGTCTGATTCTGGGTGTGGCAGTAACAAATTAGTCCCCAAAAGGTGGCCAGAATGGAGAAAGGTTCCTTAAGCATGTCATATAAGATAAGGTAGAGAGAACAAGATCTGTGTAACCTAGAAAAAAGGCTCAAAGAAACATGGATTGCTTCAAATCTATTTTTATTTCATTAGAATGTTCTTATGGGTGACTTCTTTCTGGGCTCAAGGGGTCTTCCAAGGAAGCAAGAGCTGTTGCCATAAACCATCTTACTAGCAAAATCTGAAAAATGAGGTCATCTTGATTTTCGTACTTTGTACTCTGGTTATATAAGAATGTCCTTGTTCTTGGGGTAAAGGGGCATAAATAATATCTACAACTTACTCTGCATTGGTTTGGGGAAAGGCTGATAATTTACATATCTAATTTTGTAATCTATATACAGGGAGGAAGAATGATAGAGCCCAGTCTGACACAGATAACAATGAGTTCTTTGCAATGTTCTTAAAATTCTTCTCAAATAAAAAGCATAAAACAGTAAATTATTAGGGCAGTGGAAAACAGAATAGGCTATCTTATGAGATCATGAGCTTCCCCACATAGTTTGAAGTGTTTTCAACTCTGTTGGAAAAGTGCAGTGTTAGAAACAACTGTGGTATTTTAAAGAAAAATAAAATTTTTGAAATCTTCCATTTTATCTTTCTTCCAATTAAAGGATGGCAAAGCAGAAAAAGCTGACACTTCTACTTCTGGAAAAACAAGCATGAGATCAATTCTTGAAAACCTGAGTGATCTTTGGGATCAAGAGCAATATGATTCAGAGTACAGCCTGGAAAATTTTATGCATTCTCTCAAATAACTATCAAATATTGTAAATGCAATTGCTGCTAGTTCAGTAACATTTCTGCTGATATTCAGCAAATTTCAAAGTTTATGGTGAACTTTTAGCTCAATTTGTAAATAGATCTGAAGAATATTCAGCATAACGCTGGTCCTTGTTTCACTGGGGGGAACAAGTTATTCTCAAACGTTTGCACTGTATTAAATTTAAATGTTAATGTGAAAAATGGTTTAAATTCTACGTGCTGAATAGCTGCAGAGCAGAGGAACCAAGCCAGGTTTACACGTGCTGCGTGGGGTGTTCTTACTGGGAATGCGCCGCCGATCTTACACAGTCACGCTTTGTACAGGATAGTATCCGCGTACTTTAGTCTTCATGTACATGTTTTCTTTTAAATAGAACTTGTTTTTTATAAATGATTAAAAACTAGGGCTTTTTTTTTTTTTTTATAAAAGCCTTAATGAGCCATAATTTTAAGAATAATGACTACAATTATTGGTAATGCTTGGAACATGAGAATCTTAGAATGAATTGAACCAGGCCCTTGGTGGAAACGTTTATATATTTAATGCAGAGGCATAGTGTTTTTCAAATCTTTAACATCATTTTGTCAACTTTTAAAATATTATCAACTATTCTAAATACAGGTAATGTTCTATTTAAGCCTATCATAACATCCTGTTAAGAGGGTGTTTTTTTAATTTATCTAAGGGCTAGGATATAGCCAGATTCAGAGAACATATGTACTCAATAGGTTTCAATCATATATATAATATATTTTTTGTAACTATGAACATATACAGTTTTCCAGAAGTAGATTTTACACTGTTTAGAATTTCAAAACCTATGGTGAAAAGACTGTTTATTGTAGTAATGCATGACTGAAGCATAAAAGGGAGAAATGATTCCTTTATATACACAAACATACATCAATACACATATCTATATGCACAGGCATACCTGTCCTGCATCTGAAAAGGTGCTTGGTATTGGCACTAAAATCATGTAGTTATACTGGGCAGCAATAATTGGGCATGAAGCTGATTAGTGTTAGAAAAGTGAGCTCCATAGCAAGGGTGGGTATATGTATATAGATATGCATGTATGTGTATGTATATAATTTTATAAATTTCACACATAAATTAATACATGCCTGTGTGCATATAAATATGTATGGATATATTTGTATATACATGTACAGGAAATAGACATCCCCCAGGTTTGTGGCTGGCCATACACATAGGCATCGGTTTAAAAACCATCAGACCTCAGCTGTAAAATAACTTTGTTTAAAGTTATACTGTTCTGCAGCATTTAGACATGGACATGTGTCACATTTCAGTAGCTTTGACAACCATACTGTAACATTAAACATAGCATTCCACAAGAGAATAAAAAAAAGATTTAACTGTAAAATATGTGTAACTGTGTGTTATTTGTAGGAAATGATCACTAGAAAAAGCAAAAGATTAGATACATCCTTAAAAAAAAAAAAAACATCTTTTTTCTTTCTAATGGTTATTTTTTTCATTATTGAGAATTTATGTCAAATTCAATAGAAGACCAAAAGGAAATTCTTGACTTTATACAGAACATCCATTCTGTATAGCACACAGTAAAGCTATTTGGGAATGTGACCACTTAGAGGCAAAGTGGGGAGACTATAAGAACATAACAAATTACAGAAAAATAAAAAGCACTGTATCAAAAAAAAAGCACTGTTCCAGATACTTAATCTCAGTACAGTCTTACATGTCCTGATTAAAGACAGACCTCCTCAATATCCCAGAACACTTGCTGGCATCAGTGGAATCTAAGTGAAATTGACTATAGGAGCATGTGTTAAGTGCCAGAGTAAACAATGTGAGGCTATAAAGCAAAAACTTGAGTTGTGCCAATTAACAAAAAATATTTGCCATCCAACAAGTCAGTGTCATACATCAAAAACTGCGTCTTGGGACTTACCTGCTGGTCCAGTGGGAAAACTGGACAGCCACATGAAGAAGAATGATATTAGAACACTCCATAATACCACAGACAGAAATAAACTCTGAATGGATTAAAGACCTGAATGTAAGGCCAGACACTATAAAACTCTTAAAGGAAACCATAGGCAGAACACTCTGTGATATAAATCACAGCAAGATCTTTTTTGACCCACTTAAGCATAATGAAAATAAAATTAAATAGGACCTAATTAAACTTAAAACCTTTTGCACAGCAAAGGAAACTATAAGACAAAAAGACAACCCTCAGAATGGGAGATAATATTTGCAAACAAAGCAACTGACAAATGATTAATCTCTAAAATATACAAGCAATTCATGCAGCTCAATATATAAAAAAAAAAAAAAAGCCCAATCCAAAAAAAAAAATGGGTGGAAGATCGAACTCAACATTTCTCTAAAGACGACATACTGATGGTCAACAAACATGAAAAGATGCTCTACATTGCTAATTTTTAGAGAAATGCAAATCAAAACTACAATGAGGTATCACCTCCCACTGGGTAGAATAATCATCATCAATAGTCATCATCAAAAAATCTACAAACTAAATGCTGGAGAGGGTAAGGAGAGAAGGGAACCTCCTTAGTGGGACTGTAAATTGATGGAAAACAGTATGGAGGTTCCTTAAAAAATTAAAAATAGAACTACCATATGAACCAGCAATCCTACTACTGGGCATATACACAGAGAAAACTAGAATTCAACAAGACACAGGTACGCCAATGTTCACTGCAACAGTATTTACAATACTCAGGACATGGCAGCAACCTAAATGTCCGTAAACAGGGAAGGATAAAGACGTGATGCATTTACATAATGGGATATCACTCAGCCATGAAAAAGGAACAAAACTGGGTCGTTTGTAGAGACATGGATGGACCTAGAGTGTCATGCATGGTGAAGTCAGAAAAACATGCTGTATATTAACACATATATGTGGAGTCCAGAAAAATGGTACAGATGATCTTATCTGCAAAGCAGAAATAGAGAAGTAGAGAAGGAATATACAGATGCCAAGGGGGAGGGGAGGCGCCGGGAGATTGGGGTTGACACACACAGAACTGATTGCTGTTGTCGGCGTTCAGTCGCGAAGTCATGTCTCACTCTTGTGACTCCATAAACTGTGGACTGACAGACTCCTCTGTCCATGGGATTTCTCAGGCAAGAATACTGGAATGGGTTGCCATTTCCTGCTCCAGGGGATGTTCCCGACACCAGGTATCAAACCTGAGTCTCCTGCATTGCAGGCAAATTCTTTATCACTGAGCCATCAGGGAAGCCTATTGATACTATGTATAAAACAGATAACTGATGAGAACCTACTGTATAGCACAGAGAACCTACTTAATGCTCTCTGGTGACCAGAATGGGAAGGAAATCCAGAGGGGAGGGGAGGGTGTATATATATATATATATATAGCTAATTTGTTGTACAGTAGAAATTAACACAACATTGTAAAGCAACTATACTTCAATAAGAATTTTTAAAAGTTGCCTCCTGGGACTTCTCGGTGGTCCAGTGGCTAAGACTCTGCACACTCAATGATGGGGCCCAGATTTGATTCCTGGTCAGAGAACTGGATCCCACATGCTGCAACTAACAGTCCTGCATGCCACAGTGAAGATCCGGTGCAACCAAATGTGTTTTAAAATTGCCTCCTGTTTCAAGAAGGGGTTCCTACCAATCTCTGATAAATTCCCTCCAACCAGTGAAGTTCTGTTGACGAATATAGAGGCTGAGATCCTATTATCTGTGTAGGGGCAAGAGCCATGGTTTCTGGCTTACAGGAGAAAGAGGAACTATAACTTAATTCTCTCCATAAAGCCTCAGAGAGTTCATGTATTGAAACACGACAGGCAGAACTGTCCGTGACCCCAAATCCCCACATCATCCAAGAGAAATCAGAATCCCAGAATACCTGCACCACAGGTAAGCTTAAGGCTGGGTTTATGCTAAGCATATAGCTGTAGGAACCACAAGCCAAAAACTAACCAATCAACTCTAGGACCCTTGCAGAAGCAAATACAAAAGTGCCCTATAGAAGCAGTTTCAGATCAGGTCCCATAGGATTACCATGGGGGGAAGATTCTAAGATTACGCTCACACACAATCTACAGCAGGCCATGAACTACCAGGAGGAAGAGTCAGCAGATGCAAATAGGAGAATTCTTTATTTAAAAACTGCACAGAGAATAATCTGAAAGACCATAAAATAATAATTAGATATGAAAATATAGAAAACATTATTTGAAAGTTAAGCAAATTAAAACATTTTTTCTTTTAAACTGGGGTATGGCCAATTAACAATGTGATGTTTTGAGGTATACAGCAAAAGGGCTCGGGCTTCCCTGGAGGCTCAGCTGGTAAAGAATCCACCTGCAATGCAGGAGACCTGGGTTGGGAAGATCCCCTGGAGAAGGGAAAGGCTACCCACTCCAGTATTCTGGCCTGGAGAATCCCATGGACAGAGGAGCATGGTGGGCTACAGTCCATGGGGTCGCAAAAAGTCGGACACAACTGAGCAACTTTCACTCACTCATTTGCTCACTCACAGCAAAAGGGCTCAGCCATACATATGATAACATGTATCCATTCTCCCTCAAACTCCCCTCCCATCTAGGCTGCCATATAACATTGAGCAAAGTTCCATGTACTATAGGGTAGGTCCTTGTTGGTTATCCATTTTAAATAGCAGTGTGTACATGTCTATCCCAAACTCCCTCACTTTCTCTTCCCCCATCCTTCCCACTGGCAACCACAAGTTTGTTCTGTTAAGGCTGTGAGTCTGTTTCTATTTTGTAAATAAGTTCATTTTTATCCTTTCTTTTTAGGTTCCACATATAAGGGATGTCATTCGACATTTCTCTTTGACTTCACTCAGTATGACAATCTCTGGGTCCATCTATGGTTCTGCAAATAGATGTTGCAAACTTTCTATCATTAAAAGCTAGGCAAATCTGAAACATTCATAAATGAAAAAAAATTACTGGAGTTCAAAATTTTGGATGGTTATCAATGGAGATTAGAAACAAGCAAAGAGAGAATGTGACTTGGGAGATTGATCTTATAAAATCATCTGTGATACAGATGGGATACAGAGATGAACTGACAGAAACTGAAAGGGGTACCTCAAGACTGTATACTGTCACCCCAATTATTTAACGTGCAGAGTACATCATGAGAAATACTGGGCTGGGTGAATCACAAGCTGGAATCAAAACTGCTGGGAGAAATATCAGTGACCTCAAATTTGCAGATGATACCAGTTTAATGACAGAAAGCAAAGAGGAACTAAAGAGCTTCTTGATGAGGGAGAAGAGGATAGTGAAAAAAGCTGGCTTAAAACTCACATTCAAAAGACTAAGATCATGGCATCCACTCCCATCACTTTATGTATGGCAAATAGATGGGGAAAAATCGGAAACAGTAACAGATTTTATTTTCTTGGGCTCCAAAATCACTGTGGATAATGACTGCGGCCATGAAATTACAAGATGTTTGCTCCTTGGAAGAAAAGCTATGACAAACCTAGACCATATTAAAAAGCAGAGATCTCAATCTGCCAGAAAGATGTATATAGTCAAAGCAATGGTTTTTCCAGTAGTCACACAACAGCTGTGAGAGCTGGACCATAAAGAAAGCTTCATCATACCCTACCATATTTACTGCAGTCCAGTCAGTCTGTCCCCTGCTAATCCCTCAATGTAAAGCTAAATGTGTAACATTTTGGTATCTTTCATCTGACCATCCATATCAGATGTTCCCAAACATTACCCAGCATCATGGTTTACAATGAAAAAACTAGTCCTTGCGTCTCGTGGCACTTTGAATCTTTTATGCCATGATACTACAGCAGTATCAAGAGCATTTTATGGAAAACTGGGGAAGTGTCTGTGATCAAAGTTAATAAAGAACAAGCCATCTGCCTTGTGGGTTTTGGAAAGATTTTTTTTTTTTGTTTAATATTCATTTATTTGGTTGTGTTGGGTCTTTGTTGCAGCCTTCGAATTCTCGGTTGTGGCATGTGGGATTTAATTCCCTGACCAGGGATCAAACCCAGGCCACTGGCATTGGGAGCACAGAGTCTTAGCCACTGGACCACCAGGGAAGTCCTTGGAAAGGTTAATTCTTAACAATCCATTCACCCCACTGAGACCCGTTCTAGCAGTAGGACAGTTACTTACTTGAAAAGCAGTACCCAAATGCTTTAAGTAGATTCACATTAACCATAGTTTTTTAGATTCTTTTTAAAGTTAGTATAAGCCTCAGTTTACATCAGTTAGTGTAGATCAGTTTCCAGTCGTGTTTCATCTTCACCTGCATTTTATTTGGTGTTTGAAGAAAGGAAAAGTGGAAAGCAAATATGATTTGTACTGTTCGTACTAAATCTGTGGGATTTGTTGGTAAATTTATTTCAGAGTAAAGTATTTAGAAAAACAAAGATTTGTTTCTCAGGCTGAAGGTCTCAGCGATTATAATACATTTGACTTGTGATGACAGCCTGTTCACTCTTTGACATGAATGTGCTCTGGAAACAAATGAAGAGCAGCTGGCCTCGTCCCCACACTGCGTGTCCAGGTGTGGCACGCTCCTGCTGCCTTCCGGCTGGGACCCGTGTGCTGCCCTCTGTTCCCGCGGCTGGGTGGTTCTTTTCTCTTTATTAACCAAAGTGGACGCAAACAACATGATCCCAAAGACAAGCCTAGTTCATTCCAGCTGCTTGCAGACCAGAAAATTTGTAAATGGATGGTTTGATGTTACTGCACGTAATACAAAACAGGTCTGGGGAAAAAAAAAAAAACCAACTATGTCTCCATCTCCATTTTGGCTCTTGCAGAGCTGGGTAAATGGTGTCATGAGGAGATATGGAACCCTGAAAAAGGAACAGATTGGGAAAGGGGAGAGTAGGAAATCAAGAATTATCTTTTGATTGTTAAATTGAGATCCTTATATTAAAGTAGAGACGCTGACTTAAAGGTCAACCGGGAAATATAAATTTAGGGAAGACAGTATTTGTAAGACATGTGTGGGACCAGATGAGATCTCCTGCAGTATTATTTATATAGTGAAGTACTATACAGCAGGGAAAAATAAATGAGTATAATAAAACATGGATAAGTCTCAAAAATTTGAGGTTGAATGCAAAAATAATATGTATAGTCGAGTCTATTTATATATACTAAAAACAGGCAAAAATGAAACACTTATTTGATATATACAAATAAATCACATATATTGTTATTTCACATTTGAAAAATAAAAAACTGAGTGACATTCATATGAACAACACATTGATTATGTCCTACTCTGGTGATGGAAGTAAAGTCCAATGCTCTAAAGAACAATACTGCATAGGAACCTGGAATGTTAGGTCCATGAATCAAGGTAAATTGGAAGTGATCAAACAGGATATGACATCAAATGGGAGAGTGAACATCGACATTTTAGGAATCAGTAAACTAAAATGGACTGGAATGGGTGAATTTAACTCAGAGGACCATTATATCTACTACTGTGGGCAAAAATGCCTTAGAGGAAATGGAGTAGCCCTCATAGTCAACAAAAGAGTCCAAAATGCAGTACTTGGATGCAATCACAAAAATGACAGAATGATGTTTGTTTGTTCCCAAGGCAAACCATTCAACAATATCACAGTAATCCAAGTCTATGCCCCAACCAGTCATGCTGAAGAAGCTGAACGGTTCTGTGAAGACCTACAAGACATTCTGGAACTAACACACAAAAAAGATGTCCTTTTCATTACAGGGGACTGGAATGCAAAAATAGGAACTCAAGAGATACCTGGAGTAACAGGTAAATTTGACCTTGGAGCACAAAATGAAGCAGGGCAAAGGCTAATAGAGTTTTGCCAAGAGAACGCACTGGTCATAGCAAACACCCTCTTCCAACAACACAAGAGAAGACTCTTAACATGGACATCACCATGGTCAATACCGAAAAAAGACTGATTATATTCTTTGCAGTCACAGATGGAGAAGTTCTATACAGTCAGCAAAAACAAGACTGGGAGCTGACTGTGGCTCAGATCATGAATTCTTTATTGCCAAATTTAGACTTAAATTGAAAAAAGTAGGGAAAACTATTCAGGTATGACCTAAATCAAATCCCTTATGATTATACAGTGGGAGTGACAAATAGATTCAAGGGATTAGATCTATTAGACAGGGGGCCTGAAGAACTATGGACAGAGGTTCGTGACATTTTACAGGAAGCAGGGATCAATACCATCCCCAAGAAAAAGAAATGCAAAAAGGCAAAATGGTAGTCTGAGGAGGCCTTACAAATAGCTGAGAAGAGAAGCGAAAGACAAAGGAAAAGATATAACCATTTGGCAGCAGAGTTTCTTTTGCGAAAGGCAAAAGGAAAGATATACCCATTTGAATGCAGAGTTCCAAAGAATAGCAAGGAGAGATAAGAAAGCCTTCCTAACTGATCAACACAAAGAAAGAGAGGAAAACAATAGAATGGGAAAGACTAGAAATCTCTTCAAGAAAATTAGAGATACCAAGGGATCACTTCTGCAAAGATGGGCACAATAAAGGACAGAAATGGTATGGACCTAACAGAAGCAGAAGATATTAAGAAGAGGGGGCAAGAATACACAGAATAATGCTACAATAAAGATCTTCACGACCCAGATAACCACAATGGTGTGATCGCTCACCTAGAGCCAAACATCCTGGAATGCGAAGTCAAGAGGGAAGCATCACTATGAACAAAGCTAGTGGATGTGATGGAATTCCAGTTGAGCTATTTCAAACCCTAAAAAATGATGCTGTGAAAGTGCTGCACTCAATATGCCAGCAAATTTGGAAAACTCAGCAGTGGCCACAGGACAGGAAAAGGTCAGTTTTCATTCCAATCCCAAAGAAAGGCAATGCCAAAGAATGTTCAAACTACCATACAATTTCACTCATCTCACACGTTAGCAAAGTAATGCTCAAAATTCTCCAAGCCAGGCTTCAACTGTAAGTGAACCGTGAACTTCCAGATGTTCAAGCTGGATTCAGAAAAGGCAGAGGAACCAGAGATCAAATTGCCAACATCTGTTGGACCATCGAAAAAGCAAGTGAGTTCCAGAAAAACATCTACTTCTGCTTTATTGACTATGCCAAAGCCTCTGACTGTGTGGATCACCACAAACTGTGGAAAATTCTTCAAGAGATGGGAATATCAGATCACCTTCCTGCCTCCTGAGAAATCTGTATGCAGGTCAAGAAGCAACAATTAGAACTGGACATGGAACAACAGATAGGTTCCAGATCAGGAAAGGAGTATGTTAAGACTGTAGACTGTCACCCTGCTTATTTAACTTATATGCAGAGTACATCATGCGAAATGCTGGGCTGGATGAAGCACAAACTGGAATCATGATTGCTGGAAGAAATATCAATAACCTCAGATATGTAGATGACACCACCCTTATGGCAGAAAGCAAAGAAGAACTAAAGACCCTCTTGATGAAAGTGAAAGAGGAGAGTGAAAAAGTTGGCTTGGAGTTCAACATTCAGAAAACTAAGATCATGGCATCCGCTCCCATCACTTAATGGCAAATAGATGGGGAAACAATGGAAACAGTGACACACTTTATTTTCTTGGGCTCCAAAAATCACTGCAGATGGTGATTGCAGTCATGAAATTAAAAGACGCTTACTCCTTGGAAGGAAAGTTATGACCAACCTAGACAGCATATTAAAAAGCAGAGATATTACTTTGCCAACAAAGGTCCATCTAGTCAAAGCTATGGTTTTTCCAATAGTCACATATGGATGTGAGAGTTGGACTATAAAGAAAGCTGAGCACCAAAGAATTGATGCTTTTGAACTGTGGTGTTGGAGAAGACTTCCTGAGAGTCCCTTGGACTGCAAGGAGATCCAACCAGTCCATCCTAAAGGAGATCAGTCCTGAACATTCATTGGAAGGACTGATGCAGAAGCTGAAACTGCAACACCTTGGCCACCTGATGCGAAGAACTGACTCATTGGAAAAGACCCTGATGCTGGGAAAGATTGAAGTCAGGAGGACAAGGGAACGACAGAGGATGAGATGGTTGGATGGCATCACTGACTCAATGGACATCAGTTTGAGTAAGCTCCCAGAGTTGGTGATGGCCACGGAGGCCTGGCGTGCTGCAGTCCATGGGGTCACAAAGAGTTGGACACAACTGAGCGACTGAACCAAACACAATGGGAGAAGCTTAAAAACCAGTGAGGAAAGAGGATACCTAAGCCAACAGCTGATACAGTTACATTAACTTCAGAAGTAGACCTCAAGGCAGAAACTATTATTTGGAGTAAAGAGGGGTATCTCATAATGATAAAGTGATTTCAGTTAACCAGGAAGTTTTAACAACTCCAAATTGATATACACCTTAAAATCCATAAAGGACAAATAGACAACAACTTAAAAGGAAATGGATAGGAATATTAGAGATCTTAACACACCTCCTTCAGTAGAATAAGCAGACCTTCCCATTCCCAACAAAAGGCAACAGTGTATAAGTAATTTGAATAATACAGTTAACAAACATGACAACCGACATAACTGCAGAATATATTCTTTGGAAGCTTATGTGCAACATTCACCAAAACTGGCCCTATGCTGAGTCATAATGCAAGTCCCAGCAAATTTAAAAAAAATTAAAATCACATATACAGTGTTCACTTTCTCCACTCCTATTGAAGAGAGTGTAGTATTGGCATAAAGATAGATCAAAAATATGTTTGAGGCCCTTCCTTGTGTAATATGACAATAAAAAAAAAAGCACACACATCAGAAAATAAGATATACAACTTTTGATTTACAATGATTATCTTTGTGAAAATTCCAAACAATCTACAAGAAAAGCTACTAGAATTGAGTTTAGGAAGTTCTCAGGATACAAAGTCAACATACAAAAATTAAACTGTATTTCTATACATCTGGCAATAAAATATTGGAAACTGAAAATTTTAAACATTTATATAATAGCACCGAAGTCCATAAAACAAGTCTTAGAAAATATTTAAAAGGTCTGTGTGCTGAAAACTACAAAATGCTCATGAAGGAAATAAAAAAGATCTTAAAAAAGAGAGATACACATTACATTCATGGATTCAAAACTGTTAAGACTGCAGTTTTCTCCATATAGGTCTATAGGCACAAAGCAATTCCAATCAAAATTCCAGGAGAACATTTTGTAGAAATAAAACTGATTCTAAAATTTATATAGAAAGGCAAAGGAGGGTGTCCCTGGAGGCTCAGTGGTAAGGAATTCACCTGCTAATGCAGGAGACACAGGGGTTCCATCCCTGGTCTGGAAAGATCCCACATGACATGGAGCAACTAAGGCCATGTGCCACAACTACTGAAGCCTGTGTGCCAAGAGCCCGTGCTCCACAAGAGAAGCCACTGCAATGAGAAGCCCAAGCACCGCATCTAGAGAGTGGCCCCCACAACTAGAGAGTGCCCCCCACAACTAGAGAGTGCCCCCCACAACTAGAGAGTGCCCCCCACAACTACAGAAAAGCTTGCGTGCAGTAACAAAGACCCAGCACAGCCAAAATAAAATTTAGAAAGGCAAAAGAACCACAATAATAAAAAACAACTATGGAAAAGGGAACAGTTGGAAGACTTAAACTGCCAGATTTCAAAGCTTACTGTAAATGTAATCAATAGAGTGTAGTACTGGCATAAAGACAAATTACTGGAACAGAATTGATTGCCTACAAAAAATGATACTAAAATTCTATATAATAACACAAATTACTGATTGATTTTCTACAGCTGTGCTAAAGCAATTCAATGGAGAAGGTAATCTTTTCAAAAGTTGTATCCATATGCTAAAAACAAATCCTCACAACTCCAAACATACCTTACGTTTTGTGCAAAATTTAATTCAAAGTTAATCATGGACAAACATGATAAACCTAAAGCTGGCTTAACTTCTGTAGAAACAGAAAATATCAGAGAAAAATTCTGTGATATTGGGTTGGGTGAAGAGTTCTTAGAAATGATACCAAAAGCATGATCCATAGAAGAAAAAATAAGTTGAACTTCCCTAATAGTCCAGTGGTTGGGAGTCTGCCTGCCAATGCAGGGGACACAGGTTTGATCCCCGGTGTGGGAAGATCCCAGGTGCCTTGGAGCAACTAAGTCATGTAGCAGCAGAACTTCTGAGAGCACGTTCTAGAGCCCGCGAGCTGCAGCTGCTGAAGACAGCGTGCCCCGGAGCCTGCGTCCTCCAACGAGAGGCCGCCGCAAGGAGAAGCCACCTACTAAAATGAAGACTAGCCCTTGCTCGCCACAACAAAGACCCACTGCAGCCAAAAATAAATAAATGTTTTTAAAAAGTTGTACTTTGGAAAAAATTAAGAACTTCCACTATTTGAAAGAGACTAGAAAGAATGAAGAGTCACAGCATGAGAGAAAATACTTCCAAATCACGTATCTGATTCCAGGCTTATATCCTGAACATATCAAGAATACATAAAGAACTTGTAAAACTCGGTAAGCAACCCAATTTAAAAACAAGCAAAAGATCTGAACGGGTACATCACCAAATAAGACATACTGACGATAAATAAGCACATGAAAGAGGTTCAAGGTCTTTTCCAACAGTGTGTAGCGCTAGATCCACTGCAAGTACACCCCTACGAGAATAAGTGAAAATTTTAAAACAGGACAATACGAACTGCTGATGAAGATGCAGAGCGAAGTGTATGGCCACTTTGGACAACAGTTTGGCTGTTTTTTAAAAAGTTAAACCAATCCCATTCCGAGTTACATACTTGAGTGTAATGAAACATGTTCGCACAAAAACTTGTACACAAATGTTTACAGCAGCTTTAACCACCCAAACGCCCATTAACTGACAAATGGATACATTTGACAAAAGGTTTTTTTGGCCATAAAAATGAATAAAGTACTGATATATGTGACAGTATGGATGAACCTTGAAAACATTTTCCTAAGTGAAAGAGCTTAGTCACAGAAGACCACATACTACATGATTCCATTCATATGAAACTTCCAGGAAGGGGACCTATATAGAGATAGAGACAGAAAATTAGTGATTAGTTAAGGCTGGGAGTGTGGTATCATGTGGGTGACAGGGAATGGGGTCAGATTTCTCTGTGATGAAAATGTTCTAATGTTGACTGTGGTGATGGTTGCTATATCTGTGAATATATAAAAAAAATAACTGAATTGCACACTTAAAATGGGTGAACTGTATATGAATTTTATCTCAAAAAGTTGTTTTTGGGTTTCTTTGGCCATACCACGTGGCATATGGGATCTTAGTTCCCAGACCACGGGTCACACCCATGCCTCCTGTATTGGAAGCATGGATTTTTAACCACTGGATTGCCAGGGAAGTCCCAAAAACTTTTTTAAAAGATAGTTTCTAGGGAAACCCAAAGGAAAGAGGAGAGACAAAAACAAGAACACCAGAGGAAACTGAAGCCCCCAACACCTACAACTACAGCAAACATTAAACAGAGCCTAGTTCAGTTCAGTTGCTCAGTCGTGTCTGACTCTTTCCAACCCCATGAACCTCAGCATGCCAGACCTCCCTGTCCATCACCAACTCCCGGAGTTTACCCAAACTCATGTCCATTGAGTTGGTGATGCCATTCAGCCACCTCATCCTCTGTCGTCCCCTTCTCCTCCTGCCCCCAATCCCTCCCAGCATCAGGGTCTTTTCCAATGAGTCAGCTCCTCGCATCAGGTGGCCAAAGTACTGGAGTTTCAGCTTCAACATCAGTCCTTCCAATGAACACCCAGGACTGATCTCCTTTAGGATGGACTGGTTGGATCTGTTTGCTGTCCAAGGCACTCTCAAGAGTCTTCTCCAACACCACAGTTCAAAAGCATTAATTCTTCGGAGCTCAGCTTTCTTCACAGTCCAACTCTCACATCCATACCTGACCACTGGAAAAACCATAGCCTTGACCAGATGGACCTTTGTTAACAAAGTAATGTCTCTACTTTTTAATATGCTGTCTAGGTTGGTCATAACTTTCCTTCCAAGGAATAAGCGTCTTTTAATTTCATGACTGCAATCACCATTTGCAGTAATTTTGGAGCCCCCCAAAAATAAAGTCAGCCACTGCTTCCACTCAAATAGACAAAATCTGACAGTAAAGGCTTATTTATCTATTTCCCAATATGTCATGTGCAGCTTTCAACAAAAAATTACAAACAGACTAAGGCAAGAAACGACACAATTTGAAGAGACAAAGCAAGCATCATTATCAGACTTTGGAATTATCATAATACAAATTTAATGGCCCTACATATTGCTGCTTAGTTGCTCAGTCATGTCTGACTCTTCCCAACCTCATGGACTGTAGCCAACCAAGCTCCTCTGTCCATGAGATTTCCCAGGCAAGAATACTGGAGTGGGTTGCCATTCCTTTCTCCAGGGATCTTCCCAACCCAGGGATTGAACTCGGGTCTCCTGCATTGCAGGCAGATTCTTTACCATCTGGGCCACCAGGGAAGCCCAATGGCCATAGTACCCAACGCAATTATGTATTTAAGGAGATTCCTATCAAATTACCCATAATTCTAGTTCATAGAACTAGAACAAATAATTCTAAAATTTATGTGGAACATAAAAGATCCAGAATTGCCAAAACAATCCTGAGGAAAAAGAACAGGAGGCATAGCCCTCCCAGACTTCAGAAAATACTACAAAGCTACAGTAATCAAACCAGCGTGGCACTGGCACAAGAAGAGACATACAGATCATGGAACAGAATACAGAGCTCAGAAACAGAGAGCCCACACACCTTCAGTCAATTAATCTTCAACAAAGGAGGCAAAAATACACAACAGAGAAAAGACAGTCTTTTCAGCAAAGGAGGCAAGAACATACCATATGGAGGAAAGACTGTCTTTTGAGCAGTCTGTTTGGGGAAAGCTGGACAGCTGCACGCAAACCAATGGAATTAGAACACACGCCCATGCCATACACAAAAATAAACTCAAAATGGCTTAAAGACTTACACATAAGACATGACACCATAAAACCCTTATAAGAGAACAGAGGCAAAACATTCTCTAACATAAATTGTACCAATGTTTCCTTAGGTCAGTTCCCCAAAGCAATAGAAATAAAAGCAAAAATAAACAAATGGAACCTAGTCAAACTTACAAGTCTTTGTACAGCAAAGAAAACCATAAACAAAATGAAAAGATAATCCAAAGGAAAGAGGGGAGACAAAGACAAGGACACTAGAGGAAATTGAAGCCGCCAACACTACAACAAACATTAAAGAGAGCCTAACAGCCAAACAGACAGAAAACCTCACATTAAAAGGCCTATTTACCTACTTCCATGGGATAAAATATTTGTAAATGATGCAATCAAGAAGGGTTCAATGTCCAAAATACACAAACAGCTCATATAACTCAGTAACAACACACACACACACAAAACCAACTAAAAAATGGGTGGAGTTCTCCGGTGGTCCCGTGGTTAAGAATCCACCTGCTAATGCAGCGGACATGGGTTTGATCCCTGGTCTGGGAAGATCACACATGCCTCCGGGCACTGAGCCCGTGTGCTGCGACTACTAAAGCCCGTGCACCTTAAGCCCACGCTCAGCAACAAGAGAAACCACCACAGGGAGAAGCCTGTGCACTGAAACTAGAGTAGCCCCGGCTGGCCGGAACTCGAGAAAGCCTGAGCACAGCAACAAAGACCCAGCACCATCAAAAATAAATAAATGAATAAAATAGTAATTTTTTGAAAAAAGAACTAAAAAAAATCTACAAAAATGCTGGAGAGGGTGTGGAGGAAAAGAGAACCCTTTTATACTGTTTAGTCACTCAGCTGTGTCCCAACTCTGCAAGCCTCTGGACTGTACAGCCCCTCAGGCTCCTCTGTCCATAGGATTTTTCAGGCAAGAATGCTGGAGTGGGTTGTTGCCATTTCCTACTCCAGGGGATCTACCTGACCCAGGGATTGACCCACATCTTCTGTGTTTCCTGTATTGCTGGTGGACTCTTTACCTGCTGAGCCAAATGTAAATTGGTATAGCCACTATGGAAAACAGCAAGGCGTTTTCCTCAAAAAATAAAAAATAGGAGTTGCTGTATGATCCAGCAATCTCATTCCTGGACATATAATACCAATACAAAACTATAATCTGAAAAGATAATGCACCCCTATGTTAACAGCCCCCTTCGTGGATCACAGCCTTGTGGTGGTGAAGGGGCTTGCATAACTCAGTGAAGCTATAAGCCATGCCTTGCAGGGCCACTCAAGACAGATGGGTCACATTGAAGAGTTCTGACAAAGCGTGGTCTGCTGGAGAAGGAAATGGCAATCCACTACAGTATTCTTATCTGGAGAACCCCACGGGCAGTATGAAAAAACACAATGCTATGACGTCAGA
This sequence comes from Cervus canadensis, assembly GCF_019320065.1. NCBI lineage: Eukaryota > Metazoa > Chordata > Mammalia > Artiodactyla > Cervidae > Cervus > Cervus canadensis. The sequence continues at coordinate 36,771,252 of NC_057393.1, read as the reverse complement.
AGATGAGCCCCCCAGGCCGGAAAGTGTCCAATAATGCTCTGGGGAAGAGTGGGGGGCAATTACTAACAGCTCCAGAAAGAATGAAGTGGCTGGGCCAAAATGGAAACAATATTCAGTTGTGGAGATAGCATCACCGGCTCAATGGACATGAATCTGAGCAAACTCCAGGAGACAGTGGAGAACAGAGGAGCCTAGCGTGCTACAGTCCATGGGGTTGTAAAGAGTCAGACATGACTTAGCCACTGAGCAACAACAACAAATGTTAATAGCAGTACTACTTACACCAAGCAAGGCATGGAAACAACCTGTATTATTTGGACAAATGCCCACTGACAGGTGAATGGATGAAGAAAATGTGGCACACACATAGTGGAATACTATTCAGTCATAAAAGAGAATGCGATGACATCATCTGCAGCAACACAGATGGACCTAGAGATGATTATATTAAGTCAGCCACACACAGAAAGTCGGGTACCGTTAAGATATCACTCGTATGCAGGATTTTAAAAAAGACACAAATGAACTTACCTATAAAACAGAAACAGACTCACAGACATAGAGAACAGAACTGTGGTTGCTAAGGGGGAGGAAGAGAAGGAGAGGGATGGAGTGGGAGTCTGGGATCAGTAGATGCAAACTATCATACATAGACTGGATAAGCATCAAGGTCCTACAGTATAGCATAGAGAACCATATTTATATTCTGTGATGAACCATCCTGAAAAAGAAAATGAAAAAGAATGTATGTATACACACACACACACATATATGTACATATATAAATAATTTAGTCATTTTGCTGTCCAGCAGATTAACACAACATTGTAAAGCAACTATACTGCAATAAATTTTTTTTAAACAATAAAAATGTTTTTAAAAAGAAAATGCTAGAAGTCAAAAACACTGTAACAGAAATGAAAAATACCTTTGGTGGGCTCAGAGTAGAGTTGACACTGAGTCAGTGAATTTGAAGATATGTCAATAAAAACTTCCCAAACTGAAATGCAAAGAGAAAAAAAAAAAAGAAAATGACAACACTATTCAAGAATTAAGAAACAATTATGGTGTAACATATGTGTAATGGAATAGCAGAAGGAGAGAGAATAAGGAGCAAAAGAAATATTTTAACTAATAATGATTGAGAATTTTCCAATATTAGCATCACAAGGCAAACCACAGATCCAGGAAGCTCAGAAAACACAAGCAGAATAAACACTCCCTCACCCCCGAATCTACACCTAGGCATATCACATTTAAAGTGTGGAAAATCAAAGACAAAAGTTTTTGAAAGAAGCCAGAAGCAAAAAGAGACCTTACCCATGGAGAAACAATAATAAAAATTACATTGGACTTGTCTTCACAAACTATGCAAGCAAGTATAGAGTGCAATAAAATATTTAAAATGGTGAAAGAAAAAAACCCACCAAGTCTGTATCAAGCAAAATTATCCTTTAAAAATGGAGCAATAAGGAGTTTCTCAGATAAACAAAAACTGACGGAATTTGTCACCAGCCAACCTGCCTTGCATGGAGTATTAAAAGAAATTCTTCAGAGAGAGGGGAAATGATGACGGCCAGAAAACACAGGTCTATATATACAAAGGAAGAACATGAAAGGAAGGAAAGTAAAATAAAATCTTTTACTTTCAAAATTCTTAATCTAGTAGTAACTATTCAAAATAATACAACAATGTATTTGATGATTATAGTTTATATATAAGTGGGATGAATGAGGAGGAGCTGGAAACACACTATCATAAGGGAACCGCACTACCCACGTGGCTTCCCTTGGGGCTCAGATGGTACATAATCCGCCTGAATGCAGGAGACCTGGGTTCAGTCCCTGGGTTGGGAAGATCCCCTGGAGAAGGGAACGGCCACCCACTCCACTATTCTGGCCTGGAGAATTCCATGGACAGAGGAGTCTGGCAGGCTACAGTTCATAGAGTTGCGTGAAGCACAGAACAGTGTTATTTGAAAGTGGACTTAGATTAGTATAATTGCAATCTGCAAATCCTAGGGCCACTAGTAATAAAAAATTGTAAAAGAAGTACAATTGAAGTTCTAAGAAATAAGAGAAAATGGAATCTTAAGATTTACTCGATAAATGCATAGAAGGCAGAAAAAGAAGAAATTTTAGAAGAAACCAAAAATGAGAGCTATGTATAATAAACAGCTATAAATATAACTGATACTGATTCAACTGCATCAAAAATCATTAAGTGTAAATTACCTAAATACACCAATTGAAAGGTAGACAGAGTAATGAGTCCCAATTATATGTTATCTACATGAGACCCACTTTAAAGATATAGATTAGAAAGAAATAAAGGGATGGAATCCCCTCACACTCATTAGGGTAGTTATCATTAAAACAAAACACAACAGGATACAACAAGTATTAACAATAATGTGAAGAAACTGGAAACTTTGTGAACTTTGGTGGGAGTATAAAATGGTGTAGCCACTATTGAAAATAGTATAGTGATTCATCAAAAAATTAAAAATATAATTACTACTTGACCTAGCAAAAACACTTCTGAGTATCCAATAAAACTAAAAGCAGAATCTTAAAGAGACAGTTGCACACCCATTTTGATAGCAACATTATGCATGACAGCCAAGAGGTAGAAGCAATCCAAGTGTGCATCAATAGCTGGATGAATGGATAAACTGTGGTACCGACAAACAATGGAATATTACTCAGCTTAAAAAAAAGGATATTTTGACATATGCTACAATATGGATGAAAGATACTATGCTAAGTAAAGCAAGCCAGTCATAAAAAAACAAATACTGTATGAGTTCATGTAAATGAAGCATCTAGAGTAGTGAACATCATAGCAACAGGAAGCAGAATGGTGGTTGTCTGGCTCGGGGGGAAGAAAGTGGGAAGTTGTTGCTTAATGGGTATAGCATTACAGTTTTACAGGAAGAAAGAGTTTTCAATATCCACTGCACAACAACGAATATACTTAATACTACTTGAACACTTAGAAATGGTTCAGGTGGTAGTGCTGGGTTATGTGGGTTGTTTTTTTTTTAACCACAATTAAATAAGAAATTTTTAAAAGTAGAGATGAAGAAAGATACATCATGCTAACACAAATCAAAAGAAAGCTGTAATATGGGACTTCCCTGGTGGTGCAGTGGATAGGAATCTGCCTACGAATGCAGGGGACATGGGTTCAATCCTTGGTTCAGGAAGATCCCACATGCCGTGAAGCAACTAAGCCCCACGCACCACGACTACTGACTTCGCATGTCCCAGAGACAGAGCTCTGCAACAAGAGAAGCCACCAGCAACATGAAGCCCGGGCACCGCAACCAAGAATAGCCCTTGCTCACTGCAACTAGAGAAAGCCTGCATGCAGCAACAAAGTTTCAGCACAACCAAAAACAAACTAACAAATAATAAAAAAGAAAGCTCTAGTAGTTACATTAACTTTAGACACAGCAACTTTCAGAATAAGGAAAATTATCCACAATAGAAAGGGGCATTACATAAATGATAAATGAATCAAGTCTCCAAGAAGAATTACTATGCTTAGGACATGGCTCTAACAACAGACCATCCAAATACTTGAAACAAAAACTGAAAGAACTGAAAGGACAGACAGACAAATCCACTGTTATAGTTGGAGGTGTCACCACATCTCCATCAAAAACTGAAAGATCCAGCAGGCAAAAAATCAGTAAGGATATAGAATTAGACCTAACAGAAGCAGAAGATACTAAGAAGAGGTGGCAACAATACACAGAAGAACTACATAAAAAAGATCTTCATGACCCAGATAACCACGATGGTGTGATCACTCACCTAGAGCCAGACCTCCTGGAATGTGAAGTCAAGTGGGCCTTAGGAAGCATCACTACAAACAAAGCTAGTAGAGGTGATGGAAGTCCAGCTGAGCTATTTCAAATCCTATAAGATGATGCTGTGAAAGTGCTGCACTCAATATGCCAGCAAATTTGGAAAACTCAGCAGTGGCCACAGGACTTTTGAAAAGGTTAATTGTCATTCCAATCACAAAGAAGGGCAATGCCAAAAAATGTTCAAACTACCACCCAATTGCACTCATCTCACACATTAGCAAAGTAATGTTCAAAATCTTTCAAGCTAGGCTTCAATGGCATGTGAACCAAGAACTCCAAGATGTACAAGCTGGATTTAGAAAAAGGATTAGAACCAGAGATCGAATTGCCAACATCCTTTGGATCATAGAAAAAGCAACAGAATTCCAGAAAAACATCTACTTCTGCTTCATTGACTATGCTTAAGTCTCTGTGTAAATCACAACAAACTGTGGAAAACTCTTTAAGAGATGGGAATACCAGACCACCTTACCTGCCTCCTGAGAAAAGTAACAATGAGAACCAGATATGGAACAACAGATTGGTTCAAAATTGGGAAAGGAGTATGTCAAAGCTGTATATTGTCACCTGCTTATTTAACTTACATGCAGAGTACATCATGCAAAATGCCGGATTGGATGAAGCACAAGCTGGAATCAAGATTGCCTGGAGAAATACCAATATCCTCAGATATGCAGATGGCACCACCCTAATGGCAGAAAGTAAAGAGGAATTAAAGAGCCTCTAGATGAACGTAAAAGAAGAGAGTGAAAAAGTTGGCTTAAAACTCAGCATTAAAAAAGCAAAGATCATGGCATCTGGTCCCAGCACCTCATGGCAAACAGATGTGGAAAAAGCGACAGATTTTATTTTCTTGGGCTCCAAAATCACTTGCACAGTGACTGCAGCCATGAAATTAAAAGACACTTACTCCTTGGAAGAAAAGCTATGACAAACCTAGACAGTGTATTGAAAAGCAGAGACATTACTTTGCTGACAAAAATCCATATAGTCAAAGCTATGGTTTTTGCAGTAGTCATGTACAGATGTGAGAGCTAGACGACAAAAAAGGCTGAGCACCAAAGAATTGATGCCTTTGAACTGTGGTGCTGGAGAAAACTCTTGTGAGTCCCTTGGACTGCAAGGAGATCCAACCAGTCTATCCAAAAGGAAATCAACCTTGAATATTCACTGGAAGGACTGATGCTGAAGCTCCAATACTTCGGCCAGCTGATGTGAAGAACTGATTCATTGGAAAAGAACCTGATGCTGGGAAAGATTGAAGGCAGGAGGAGAAGGGGACAATATAGGATGAGATGGCTGATGGCATCACTGACTCAATGGACGTGAGTTTGAGCAAACTCCGGAGTTGGTGGTGGACAGGGAGGCCTGGTGTGCTGCAGTCCATGGAGTTGCAAAGAGTTGGACATGACTGAGCGACTGAACAAACACAGCAGCAGAATATACATATTTCTCAAATTGACATGGATTATTGACCAAGACAGGCCATGTTCTGGGCCATAACACACACTTCAACAAACTTGAACAAATATCACACAAAGCATGCTCTCAGATCACAATGGAATTAAACTGGTAATCAAGAGAAGAAAGATAGTTGGAAAATTCAAAACATATTTGGAGATTACACAACATATTTATTTATAAATAACACATGAGGCAAAGGAAAAACTCTCAAGAGAAATCAAATTAATATTTTGAACTAAATGAAAATACAAATTATCATCTTATAATATTTTATATTACAAATGACAAAAGATCTAAAATCAAAACTTAAGCTTTCACTTTAGTAAACTAGAGAAAGAAAAATAAATAAACCTAATGCAAGCAGAAGAAAAAAATGAAAGGAAGTCACCATCACCAAAACCAGACAAAGACATAAAAAATAAAATTGCAGGCCAATATCTTTGATGGATATAGATCTAAAAATTCTCAATGAAATAAAAGGAAGCCAAATCCAACAACACATAAAAACAGATATACACCACGACCCGCTGGATTCATCCCAGGGTCACAAGGATGGTTCAGTGTGATACACCACATAAACCAAAGAAAGGAGAAAGCCACAAGATCATCTCAATAAATATAGAAAAAGCACTTGATAAAATTCAACATCCATTCCTGATAAAAACAAACAAAGTAGGTATAGAGGGAACCCATCTCAATATAATAAAAACTATTTATGACAAACCCACAGCCAGTTGAATACTCAATGGTAAAATCTGGAACAAGACAAGGATGCCCACTCTCTTCAACATAGTATTGGAAGTCTTAGCTACAGCAAGTAGAGAAAAAATAAATAAAAGAAGACAAATTGGTAGGGAAGAGGTAAAATTGTCATTATATGCAGACAACATATACAGAAAAACCTAAACACTCTACACAAAAACTACCAGAACTGATAAATTCAACAAGGTAGCAGGATACAAGATTAACAGACAGAAATTGGTTACATTTTTTTACACTAACAATAAAATATCAGAAAGAGAATGTAAATAAACAACCTCCTTCAAAACTGCATCCAAAAAACCCTCTCAGGAATAAACCTCACCAAGGAGGTGAAAGACTTCTATGCTGCGAACTATAAAATAATAAACGATGTTAAACATGATTCAAAGAAATGGAAAGACATACCATGCTCTTGGATTGGAAGAATATTGTTAAAATGCTAATACTACCCAAAACAATCAACAGATTTGATGCAATCCCTATCAAATTACCAATGTCATTTTTCACAGAATTAGAACAAATAACTTCAAAATTTATATGGAACCATAAAATACCCACCCCTTCATGGATCACTGCCTTGTCATGGCAAAGTTGCTTGCATAATTCAATGAAGCTATGAGCCACGCTGTGTTGGGCCACCCAGTGGACGGGTCAAAGTGGAGAGTTCTGACAAAGCGTGATCCACTGGAAGTGGGAATGGCAAAACGCTCCAGTATAACAACTGTGAGAACCCCATGAACTGTAGAAAGAGGCAAAAAGATATGACACCAAAAGATGAGCCCCCCAGGTCAGAAGGTGTCCAATATGCTACTGGGGAAGAGCAGAGGACAACTACTAAGGGCTCCAGAAAGAACGAAGCGGCGGGGCCAAAGCGGAAGTGACGCTCAGCTGTGGATGCGTCTGGTGATGACAGTAAAATCTGATGCTGTAACAACAGAACTGCATGGGAACCTGGAATGTTAGGTCCATGAATCCAGGTAAACTGGATGTGGTCAAGCAGGAGATGGCAAGAGTAAACATCGACATCTTTGGAATCAGTGAACTAAAAATGACAGGAATGGGTGAATTTAATTTGGATGACCATTGTATCCACTACTGTGGGCAAGAATCCCTTAGAAGAAATGGAGCAACCTTCATAGTCAACAAGAGAATCCAAAATGCAGTACTTGGGTGCAACATCAAAGGCAGTATGATCTCAATTTGTTTCGAAGGCAAAACCATTCAGTATCACAGTAATCCAAGTCTATGCCGCGACCAGTAATGCTGAAGAAGCTGAAGTTGAACAGTTCTATGAAGACCTACAAGACCTTCTAGAACTAACACCAAATAAAGATGGACTGGAATGCAAAAGTAGGAAGTCAAGAGATACCTGGAGTAACAGGCAAGTTTGGCCGTGGAGTACTAAATGAAGTAGGGCAAAGGCTAACAGAATTCTGCCAGGAGAACGCACTGGTCATAACACCCTTTTTCAACAACACATGGACGACTTAACACATGGACGTCACCAAATAGTCAATACCAAAATCAGATTGATTACATCCTTTGAAGCCGAGGACAGAGAAGCTGTATACAGTCACCAGACACAAGACCTGGAGCTGACTGTGACTCAGATCATTAGCTCCTCAGAGCAAAATTCAGGCTTAAACTCAAGAAAGCAGGGAAAACCACTAGGCCCTTCAGTTATGACTTAAATCAAATCTCCTATGAATATATAGCGGAGGTGATGAATAGATTCAAGGGATTAGATCTAGCAAACAGAGTGCCTGAAGAACTATGGATAGAGGTGCATAATATTGTACAGGAGGCGATGAACAAAACCATCCCAAAGAAAAAGAAATGCAAGAAGGCAGTGTGGTTGTCTGAGGGGCTTTACAAATAGCTGAGGAAAGGAGAAGCAAAAAGCAACAGAGAAAGGGAGAGGTATCCCCAACTAAATGCAGAGTTCCGGAGAATAACAAGGAGAGACAGGAAGGCCTTCTTCAATGAACAATGCAAAGAAATAGAGGAAAACAACAGAAAGGGTAAGGCTACAGATACGTTCAAGAAGATTGGAAACAACAAAGGAACATTCCCTCCAAAGATAGGCACAATAAAGGACAGAAACAGTAAAGACCTAATAGAAGCAGAAGAGATCAAGAAGAGATGGAAAGAATACACAGAAGAACTGTACAATAAAGGTCTTAATGACTCAAATAACTACAAAGGTGTAGTCTCTCACCTAGAGCCAGATATTCTGGAGTGTGAAGTGGGTCTTAGGAAGTACTGCTGCCAATAAAGTTAGTGGAGGCAATGGAATTCCAGCAGAACTATTTAAAATTCTAAAAGATGATGCTATTAAAGTGCTGCACTCAACATGTCAGCAAATTTGGAAAGCCCACCAGTGGCCACAGGACTGGAAAAGGTCAATCCTCATCCCAATTCCCCAAAAGAGCAGTATTAAAGAATGTTCAAACCACCGGACAACTGCACTCATATCCCATGTTAGTAAGGTCATGCTCAAAATCCTCCAAGCTAGGCTTCAGCATTACGGGAACTGAGAACTTCCAGATGTCCAAGCTGGGTTTAGAAAAGGCAGAGGAAGCAGAGATCAAATTGCTAACATTCGCAGAATCATTCCCATCAGAAAGCACGGGAATTCTAGAAAAACATCTACCTCTGTTTCAGTGATTAGGCTAAAGCCTTTGCCTGTGTGGATCATAATGAACTATGGGAAACTTATAAAGAGATGGAACTACCAGACCATCTTACCTGTCTCCTGAGAAGCCTGAATGAGAGTCAAGATACAACAGTTAGAACCCTGTATGGGACAATTGACTGCTTCAAGATTGAGAAAGGAGTACGATAAGGCTGTTTATTGTCACTCTGCTTATTTAACTTATGTGCAGAGCACATGATATGAAATGCCGGGCTGGATGAGTTACAAGCTGGAATTAAGACTACCAGGGAAAATATCTACAACCTCAGATATGCATATGATATCACTTTGAAGGCAGAAAGCAAAGAGGAACTAAAAAGCCTTTTGATGAGGGTGGAGGAGGAGAGTGAAAAAGCTGGCTTAACACTCAATATCGAAAAACTAAGATCATGGTATCCGGTAACATCGCTTCACGGCAAATTGAAGGGGAAAAGGTGGAAGCAGTGACAGAGTTCCACTTCCCAGGCTCTAAAATCACTGTGGATGGTGACTGCAGCCATTAAACTAGAAGACTGCATCTTGGCAGGAAAGCTATGACAAACCTAGACAGTGTGTTAAAAAGCAAAGACATCGCTTGGCCAATAAAGGTCCATATAGTCAAAGCTATTGTCTCTCCAGCAGTCATGTATAGATGTGAGAGTTGGACAATAAAGAAGGCTGAGCACCAAAAAACTGATGCTTTCAAACTTTGGTGCTGGAGAAGACTCTTGAGAGTCCCTTGGAAAGCAAGATCAAACCAGTCAATCCTAAAGGAAATCAACCCTGAATATTCATGGGAAGGACTGATGCTGAAGCTGAAGTTCCAATACTTGGAGCTGAAGCTCCAACTCAGATGCAAACAGCTGACTCACTGGAAAAGACCCTGATGCTGGGAAAGACTGAAGGCAGGAGGAGAAGAGGGTGACAGAGGATGAGACGGTCGGATGGCATCACCGATTCAATGGATATGAACTACAGCAAACTCTGGGAGATGGTGAGGGACCAGAAGGCCTGGTGTGCTGCAGGCCATGGGGTTGTGAAGAGTTAGACACGACTTGGCGATGGAACAACCACAACCTAAAAGACCCAGAATTGCCAAAGCAATCCTGAGGAAAACGAACAAAGCAGGAGGCATAACCCTCCCAGACTTCAGACACCATTAGATTGGTGCAAAAGTAACTGCGGTTTTGCATTGTTGAACTTTGCCATGTGATATTGGAATACATTCTTAAATGTGGTTATGTCACACATCATTTTAATGCCTATTTTCCACTTTTTTTGCTAATGACTTATTACTTGCTATTTATTTTTTATGTATTTTAGATTATGGAAATGATGTTAGATAAAAAGATAATACAAGTGATTTTTATTTGAGTTCAAAATGGGTCATAAAGCAGCAGAAACAACTCATAATGTCAACAATGCATTCGGCCCAGGAACTGCTAACGAACGTACAGTGCAGTGGTGGTTCAATAGGTTCTGCAAAAGAGACGAGAGCTTTGAAGATGAGGAGTGCAGTGGCCAGCCATCAGAAGTTGACAGCGACCAACTGAGAGCCATCATCGAAGCCGAGCCTCTTACAGCTACATGACAAGCTGCTGAAGAACTCAACGCCAACCATTCTACAGTGGTTGGCATTTGAAGCAAATTGTAAAGATGAAAAAGACTGATAAGTGGGCACCTCCTTAGCTGACTGGAAATTTAAAAAGTGTCATTTTGAAGTGCTTCTCTTATTTTGGAGTGGTAAATGGCAACCCACTCCAGTATCCTTGCCTCGAGAATTCCACGGACAGAGGAGCCTGGCGGGCTACTGTCCATGGGGTTACAAAGAGCTGAAAACGACTAAGCGACTAACAGACACACACACATTCTTATTCTATGCAACAACAACGAACCATTTCTCAACTGGATTGTGATGTGTGATGAAAAACAGATCTTATACAACGACAACCAGAAATGATCAGTTCAGTGTTTGGAAACGAGAAGAAGCTCCAATGCACTTCCCAAAGCCAAAGTTGCACCAGAAAAAGCTCATGGTCACTGTTTGGTGGTTGCTGCCTGTCTGATTCACTGCAGCTTTCTGAATCCTGGCAAAACCATTACATCTGAGAAGTGTGCTCGGCAAATTGATGAGATGCACCAAAAATTGCAATGCCTGCAGTAAGCATTGGTCAACAGAAAGGACCCAATTCTTCTCCACGACAATGCCCAACTGCATGTCACACAACCAATGCTTCAAAAGTTGAACGAACTGGGCTACAAAATTTTGCCTCATCCATCATATTCACCTGACCTCTTGCCAACCATCACTTCTTCAAGCATCTTGACAACTTTTTCCAGGGAAAACCCTTCCACAACCAGCAGGAGGCAGAAAAAGCTTTTGAAGAGTTCGTTGAATCCTGAAGCATGTATTTTTATGCCACAGGAATAAATAAACTTATTTCTTTTGGCAAAAATGTGTTGATTGTAATGGTTCCTATTTTGATTACTGTGCTTGAGCCTAGTTATGGTGATTTAAAATTCATGGTCCACAACCACAATTATGTTTGCACAAACCTAATACAAAGCTATGGTAATCAAAACAGCATGGTAATAACACAAAAACAGACCTACAAACCTATGGAACAGAACAGAGTGCCCAGAAATAGACAGCCCCCACGCTTACAGTCAATTTACCTTCAACAAGGGAGGCAAGAATATACAATGGAGAAAAGAAAGTCTCTTCAGCAAGTGGTGTTGGGAAAGTTGGACGGCCACATGAAAATCAATGAAGTCTCATCATACACAGGAATAGACTCAAAATGGCTTAAAGACTTAAACATAAGACACGACACCATAAAACTCCTAGAAGAAAACACAGGCAAAAAGTTATCTGACATAAATTGTACTAATGTTTTCTTAGGTCTGTTTCCCAAAGCAATAGAAATAAAAACAAAAATAAGCAAGTGGAACCTAATCAAACTTACACGCTTTTGCATAGCAAAGGAAAACATAAAAAACACCTTTTCTATGAAAAGAAAACCTACTGAATGGAAGAAATTATTTGCAAACGATGTGACTGACAAGGGCTTAATATCCAAAATACACAAATAGTTTATACAAGTCAATAACAACAACAAACAACCCAATCGGAAAATGAGTAGAAGATCCAAATAGACATTTTTCCAAAGAAGAAACACAGATGTCCAAAAAGCATATGAAAAGATGCTCAACATCACTAATAATTAGAGAAATGCAATGAGACACAGCTTCACATCAGTGAGAAGGGCCATCATTAAAAAGTCTACAAATAACAAATGCTGGAGAGGATGTGAAGAAAAGGGAATCCTCTTACATTGTGGTAGGAATGTTAATTGGTGCAGCCAATGTGGAGGTTCCTCAAAAAACTAGAGTTGCCATATGACCCAAGAATCCCATTCCTGGGCATATACCCAGAAAAAACTACATTTGAAAAGACACATCTACTCCTATGTTCATAGCAGCACTATTTACAATAGCCAAGACATGGCAACAACCGAAATGTCCATTGACAGATGAATGGATAAAAAAGATGTGGTGAATATAAACAATGGAATATGACTCTGCATCAAAAGGATGCAGTAATTCTATTTGCAGCAACATGAATGGACCTAGAGATCATCATAGGAAGCTAAAAAGAGAAAGACAAAAACCAAATGATATCACTTATATGTAGAATCTAAAATATGATACAAGTCAATGTGTCTACAAAACGAAAACAGACTCACAGAGAACAGATTTGTGGTTGCCAAGGCCGGGGGCGGCGGAACAGCTATTCTCAGGGTACACTCTCAACGACACATGAGCCAAAATCCATTTTGTAATTATATTTGTAGGTGTAAATATGACTTTTCCTCCCACAGGGGAGGGGAAAAATGAGAATTTGAGATTAGCAGAGGCCAACTATCATATACGGGATGGACAAACAATATGGTCCTACTGCACGGCACAGGGAACCACGTCCAACATCGCGTGACAAACCGTAAGAGAAAAGAATATATATACGTGTGTGCGCGCACGCGCGCATACTTACATAACTGAGTCATTTTTGCTATACAGAAGAATTAACACAACATTGTAAATCAACCATACATCAATAACAATTTTTAAATAAATTAAAAATGAGAGCAAAAAAATCAATGACATTGAAAACAGGAAGATAGAGAAAATGAAACCAAAAATGCTGGTTCTTTGAAAAGATCAATAAAATTGATAAACCTCTACCCAGCTAGGCTAACCAAAAGAAAAAAAAAAAGAGAGAGAGAAGGCATCGATGACTAATATCACAAGTGAAGGAGAACCCACCAGCACCGAGTCTATGAACATTAAAAGGTTAATAAAGGATCGTGAACAACTCTATCTCTATGCCCATAAATTTGATAATTTACATGAAACAGATCAATTCCTTGAAAGGTACAATCTACCAAAACTCACACAAGGAAAAACAGATAATAGACCTACATCTATTAAAGAGGCTGAATCAACTGTTAATAACTTTCTAAAACAGAAAGCACCAGACTCAGGTGGTTTCACTAATGAATTCGACCAAACACTGAAGGGAGGAATGAGGTCAATTCTCCACAATGTCTTTCAGAAACCAGAAGCATAAGAAACACATCCCAACTCATTCTACAAGGCAAGCATTACTCTAACATAAAATCAAATAAAGGCATTACGAGAAAACAAAACTGTAGACCAGTATCTTTCATGAACACAGATGTAAAATCTCCAACAAAACATTAGCAAATCAAATCCAATTATGTACAAACAAAATTATATACACCATGGCCAAGTGGGATTTATTCCAAGTATAAAAGACTGGTTCACCACTTAAAAATCAAGAAAAACTGTATCATCATCTCAAAAGATTTAGGAAAGGCATTTGGCAAAACCCAACACCTATTCATTATAAAAACCAGCAATAGAGAGGAACTTTCTCATCTCGATAAAGAACAATTATGAAAAACCTATAGTTTACATCATACTTAAGGCTAATAATCTAGACGCTTTCCCCCTAAGATTGGAAACAAGGTAAAGATGTCTTTTTCTCACCACTCCTATTCACTAGGATACCGGAAGTCCTAGCTAAAACAATATGAAAAAAAAGAAAATAATGGGAAGGAAGACATCAAACTGTCTTTGTTTGCATTTAACACAGGGTTGTCTATGCAGAAAACCTCAAAGAATTGACCAAACAAAAAACCCGTGGAATTTGTGAGAGATTATATAACAAAGTTTCAGGATATAAGGCTAAAAAAATAAAAAGTTGATTGCTTTTCTATATATCAACCTTATCACCCCGAAATGAAATGCTTAGGTATAAATCTAAACTATATGTGCAAGATTTATGAGGAAAACTACATATTCTAAAAAAAAGGAAATAACAAGACTCAACTGTTAAAGATATCAGTTCTTCCTGGGCCGATCTACAGATTCAACGCAGTCCCGACCCAAATGCCAGAATTTTGTGGATCCTGATAAACTGATTCTACAGTTTGTATATAAAAGGAAAGAATCTACAATATCCAACACAACACTGAAAAGGAACCAAGTTGTGAGACTGACACTACCTGACTTTAATACAACACTACAGTAATCAAGATGGTGTAGTGCTGGCAAAAGAACAGACAAATACAACAATGGAGCAGAATGTCCAATTCTTTGGTACCCCATGGACTATAGCCCGCCATGGGATTTCCCAGGCAAGATTACTGGAGTGGGTTGCCATTTCCTTCTCTGGGGAATCTTCCCAATCCAGGGATCGAACCCACATCTCCTGCATTGCAGATGGATTCTTTACAAATGAGCCACCTGGGAAGCTGATAAAACAAAATGTAGAGCCCCAAAACAGACCCTCATAAATGCAGTTAACCAATCTTTGACAAAGCAGCAAAGGCAATTCAATGGATAAAAGATGATTTTTTCAACAAATGGTGCTGGAACATCTGGACATCCACATGCAAAGAAGTGAATTTAGACACAAACCTTACACCTTTCACAAAAATTAACTCAAAGTAGATCACAGACATAAATGTTAAAAGTAAAAGTATAGAACTTCCAGAAAATAACATAGATGACCTATGGGTTTGGGAGTTTTTAGATACAACATAAAGCATGGTTCGTGAAAGACAAAATTGATTAAGTTGAACTTTATCTCCAAAACATATAAAGGACCTATATCTAATATACACAAAGAATTCTAAAGATTCTTTAGAATTTTAAAAAAATTCTAAAGAATTCAACAATAAGAAAACAAAGTAAAAAATAGGCTAACGAACTCAACAGACTTCAAAAGACTTCACATCAATAATACAGATGGCAAATAAGCACACAAAAAGCAACCTCATGTATCATCAGAGAACTGTGAATTAAAGCAATGAGATCCCACTACACACCTTTTAAAATAGCTAAAACCCAAAACTCTGATGGAACTAAATGCTGAGGAGGAGGTAGGGCAACAGGAAGTCATTTCTGGTGGGGGTGCAAAATGGTACAGTCACTTTGGAAGACAGCCTGGCAGTCTCTTACAAAGTTAAGCATATGCTTATCATATGATCCAGCCAGCAACTGTGCTCACAGGTGTTTACCCAAATTAGTTGAAAACTTCTGTCCACACAAAAACCTGCACATTTATAGCAGCTTTATTTATAACTGCCAAAACAGGAAGCAACCAAGAAGTCCTTCAGCAGTTCAAAGAATCAGTAAACTGTGGTACATCTAGACAATGGAATATTATTTAGCACTAAAAAGAAATGAGCTTTGAAGCCATGAGAAGGCTTGGAGTAAACTGAAATGCACATTACTAAGTGAAAGAAGCCAGTCTGAAAAGGCTAGGTACTGTATGATTCCAACTACATGACATTTTGCAAAAGGCTGAAACTATACAGAGAGTAAAAAGAAGAGTGACTGCAAGGGGGAAGGGGAAGCTCACAGAAATTTTAGGGCAGTGAAACTATTCTACATAGTACTATAATGGTGGATGCATGACATTATGCATTTATCAAAATCCATAGAAATGTACAACATAAAAGTAAACCCTATATATATACACACACGCACACATATAGAATGGATAAACAACAAGGTCCTACTGTATATTCAATATTCTATGATAAAGCATAATGGAAAAGAATATGTATAACTGGGTCACTTAGCTGTATAGAAGTAATTAACAAAACTAGTTCAACTATCCATCAATAAAAATAAATTAAAAAGAATAAATCCTAACGTAAACTGTGGACTTTAGTTAATAATTTATCAACATTGGCTGATCAACTGTAACAAATGTACCACTCTAAGGTAATACGGGCAACCTGAGGGGAGAGGACTGAAAGGGGTGTATGGGAACTCTGAACTACTTGATCAAGTAAAATGAATAAAAAATGATAAAAAAAACCCAAACCAATTAGAAAATGGGCAACAACAGAGACGTTTCACTGAAGAGGACACAGAGATGACAAATGTGCACATGAAAACATGTTCACCATCATTAGCCACTAGGGAAGTGCAAATTAAAACAACAATGGCTGCAACCGCACACATATCAGAATGGCTAAGCTGAAAGGCAGCAACAAAACCAAACCCTGGATACAGAGAAACTGGATCATCACACATTTCGATTAATGTGTAGAAAGGTACACTGGACTCTAGAAAACATTTTGATAGTTTCTCCGAAAGTAAACATGAAAATACCATACGATCCTGTGACTGCACTCCTGGGCATTTACCCCAGAGAAAGTGAAGACACATTCACACGAAAATCTGTACATGAATGTTTACAGAAGCTTTCTCTCTCATAGTTTGAAGCTGGAAACAATCCAGATGTCCTTCGAGCAAGTGGTTAAAACGAACCATGGTGCATCCATGCCATGAAGGCTGAGCACCGAAAAATTGATGCTTTTGAACTGTGGTGTTGGAGAAGACTCTTGAGAGTCCCTTGGACTGCAAGGAGATCCAACCAGTCCATCCTAAAGGAGATGAGTCCTGGGTGTTCATTGGAAAGACTGATGTTGAGGCTAAAACTCCAATACTTTGGACACCTGATGCGGAGAGGTGACTCATTTGAAAAGACCCTGATGCTGGGAAAGACTGAAGACAGGAGGAGAAGGGGACGACAGAGGATGAGATAGTTGAATGACTCAATGGGCATGAGCTTGAGTAAGCTCCAGGAGTTGGTGATGGACAGGGAGGCCTATTGTGCTGCAGTCCATGGGGTCTCAAAGAGTTGGACATGACTGAGCGACTGAACTGAATCAAAAGGAACAAACTACTGATAAATACAACAACCAAGATGAATCTCTAGAGAATTATGATAAAAAAAAGCCAGTCCCAAAGGTTATACACTATATGTTTCCATTCTTTTTTTTTTTCTTTTTCTGGTTGAGCAGCATGCTGGATGCAGGATCTTAATTCCCTGACCAGAGATCAAACCTGTGCTGCCCTGAAGTGGAAGCATGGAGTCTTAACCACTGGACTGAAAGAGAATTCCCTATATTCCATTCTTGAAATGAGAAAGTTACAGGACTGGAGAACAGATAAGTCATCGCCATGGATTTAGGAGGATGGGAGAGGGAAGGTAGTGGGTATTTTTATGGTGATGGAAATGCTTTCATTTTGTCCGTATCAATGTCAGTATTTTGGGCATAATATTTAATACAGTTTTGCAAGATGGTAGGGGGAAACTGGGTAAAGAATACATGGGATCTCTGTCTTATTTCTTACAACAGTATCTGAATCTACATGTATCTAAAAATAAAGTATAATGTTAAAAAGTCAATCAAGAGACTTGCTGGTGGTCGAGTGATTAAGAATCTGCCTTCCAATGCAGGGGACACGGGCTCAATCCTGGTGGGGGAACTGGGTTCCCACACGCTGCAGGGCAACCAAGCCTGTGCCCTGCAACTAAGACCCCCCCCCCAAAAATAAAGTAAATATTAAAAAATGTCAATCGGGCTATGTAAATATGGAATTGGGGTCAACAGATCTTGCATGTTAAACAAGACTGCATGTCAGTCAGTCAGCATATGTACGTGTGAGATTAAATGGCTTTCAATGTCTGAGGCTCAACCATCAATGCAGAGACTAGTGGATGGAGGTTTTTAAACTCCATTTCTCTCTTCCATCTCTCTTTCCAAATTGACTAAATCGAAACAAATCCTCCTGGGTGTTGGTAAGCTTAAGGAAGAGTAGAGGGGAGCCTAGAGATGGGAGGGAGGAAGATGGGGAGCAGGGAGACTGAGGTTTGGGTGATTGGGAAAGCAGGCCAGTATGGATGGGCTCCTGGTAGCAGCCAACAGCCAGAAGAGAAATCTGGTCCAGGGGTCGGAAGGTTGCCTGGAAAGAACTGCATTTGTGCCAAGCATCAGCTTTTAGCTTCCACAGAGCCTCCCTTTTGGTTTTAATGCTCTACTGAAACACATAAAAGTGCACAGATCTCTGTGTATGGCTCAGTGGATATTCACAAACTGCACACACCCTGTATGCAACACCCAGATCAAGAGAGTTACCACAACCCTGCAGCCACTTCCATGCCCCGTTTCAGTTATTCCTTCCCCATTTATATACATGGGAGTCATAGGTTATGTACTCTTTGTCTCATTGATTTTGATCAACATTGAGTCTGTGGCATACATTTGTAGATTTTCATTCTTATGCTGTTACACAGTATTCCATTTGTATCCATTCTAATGAGCAGGTCATATGGACAGCATCCAGATGGGGGCTGTAGGAATAAAGCTTCCTTTCTCATAGTGTCTTGGGATCATGCTTGTGCCCATGAGTGAGAAGATAGTCACAGGATATACACATTCAACCCTTGTAAACAGTTTTCTAATATGGTTGTACCACTTTATACCTCTATCAGAACTTAACTAGATTCTTCTTGATACTTAATAGTTTTGGTCTTTTAAATGTTAGTCCTTCTGTGGGTATGTGTTGAAACTGTGGTTTTTTCACTCATAATGTAGACTAGTGAAATTGAGCAGAAGGGCCCTTTTGAAAGGAGAAACCAGGTGTACAAGATAACTCCCTGCCTTAGGGATCAGAACTTGACCAGGGAGTCAGGCCTCCAGTGACGATGACAAGCTGGAATGTTTCCCTTATACTTAGCATTAGCAGTTCAGCTCAAAACCATCTTAACCAAGGATTCCACCAGAAACAGCAAAGAAAACGCCATGACATCGTGGGCCAGAATTAAATACTAAGGTGAAGCTACACACTTACACGGGTACAAACAGTTACACATATTTGTCTTTATCTAAACACAAACAATGCACAGACTTGGAATTTTGTTCCCTTCACAATACTATGTAATGGGACAGGACAGAGGTAACTTTCAGTTACCTGTCCTAGTGAGTCATTCCAGCCATTTATCTGTGAGGATCCCTTGGCTCCCAGAGTTGATGCGAAGATTATTTTAAGCTTAAGACATGTGAAATTCAGCAGAGGCAAAAGAAGCATTTTCAAAGCTTCCCTTATCTGACTAAAGGCAGAAGCTTCTGAGAGTGAGGCTGTAATCAATCAATGCTCTCTCCTGGGGAGTTGCACTCACCAAAGAACAGAGAAAACACTTGCACCTGCATAAACAAACATTATCACAAACTTTTTGAGTTTCCATTTATTCCCCTAAAAACTCATCTTCCCTAAATCTATAAAAATATTGAATCCCTATGTTGTACACTGAAACTAATAATGTAAATCAACTATAGTCTATCTTTTTAATTTGCAAATTAAGAAACAATTGCATTGGAAAGCTGATTTAAAAAATAAACCATTTGATCTTCCCATAGAATTCCTTTTCTCCCCCTTCCTTCCCCTATTAGATTATAAACATCTACCTCTAATTTGGAGGAAGCACTTCTTTGATGGATTTATGTGAATATGAACAAGCTTTCGCCTTTTCTCGTGTTAATCTGTCTTTTGCCAGTTAACTCACAGGCTTCTAATCACTGAGCCTAAATTAGAGCCAACAGTTTTCCTTACCAACAGTCCTTTGAAGGACAGGACACCTCAATTCGGACTCCCCTCATCTCATGAGTAATCATGAACCTATTTAGTACACCTGCTCTGGTTAAAAAGACATTGTCTTCCAATTTAAGTGTCCAAGTGACCCCAACGTGCCATGGGTCTGGTACAATTTTTAAGCTGTCCATCAGCGCTTGCGTGTAAGGTTTTTTCTTTCTGGAAAGCAGGTACTTTAGACATAACCCCAGCCTTCTTAGCAGGCAGGGTCTGTCTTGCGCATCCCCTCGGCGAGGGCTTAGTTAGCATCCAGCCAGGGGGTTGCTTCAGAACCGCCGCTTCCAACCACAGGCCCCAGAAATGCCAGGCCTCCCGGCTTCTCCTGGAAATAGCCAGCTGATCATCATCTCAGCACCGTTCATTTACCTACGCCGCCTCCGAGCCAGGATCCCAGAATCCTTATGCCTGGAGATGGGGCCCAAAGCATACTAACATTCTGAAAATAGGATTCCATTTGTTGTTTAGGGCATAATATATTTTTGGAAAACGAAGCGTAAAAGGGACCTGAAACAGTAATCCTCTCCCCCTTTTGGAGGGGGCTGCACAAGGTACCGTCACAGAGCTCCAAATGGTCGATGGAGTCCGCAGACGCGGCTGCGCTGAACCCCGGGCCTCCCGCACGAGCTTCAGGCCTCGGGACGCCGCCCGCCACTCGGAAGGCGGGTGCTGAAGCCACAGCGCCCCAAGTCCGAAGCCCAGGGGGCGGCGGGTGGGAGCGAGCATGAGTCGCGGGTTAGCTTACCTGCGGGACGCCGCCACGCGCGGGGGCCACCGGGGAAGGGCACCCTGGGGCCGGTTCTGGGGACCAGCAGCGGGAAGGGGCGCGAGGCGGGCCGTGGAGGCCCGACAGGGAGCCTGTCCGCCCCGAGCCGCCCGGCCAGCTCCCCTGCGAAGCCGAGCGGCCGGAGGGCGGAGCCGGGACACCCCGAGAGGCGGGGCGCTGCTTGGCGCCGGCCCCGCCCCCCCGGGCGCCCGAGGCTCTTGGGACGGAAAACACCTGCGCCAGACCCCACACCTCACCATTGAACAGCGCGGGGTTGGGATGCCGGCACCTGAATGGTATAAAAGCGCCCCAGGGATTCTTTCGTGCGGCCACTCAGGGTCCGTTTTCTAAAAGGACCGAAGTTATTGCCTACAAGAGAGCTTCTGGCATGTCCAAAGTCACTACAGGATTGTAAAAAGACCCATTTTCCGAGAGGATCCCTGAGAGCCTAGCGTAAAAATTAAAACAGAAGGGGGCGTACTTACGTTTTCATTGACGTTCTTGGTTTTGATTTTGAAAATTGGTTTCCCGTGGCAAGCGCTGGCATGAAAGCCCATTTGCACCTTAAAATCTTGCATACACACTCACTCGTGTCAACAAACACCGTCCTGTTTCAAATACACTAGTGTTTTTTTTAACGAGTGTTTTTCACGTTATTAAAAAGGTGAATGTTGCTGTACTGAACCTGCTGTAAAGGAGTTTGTGCCCCCCGCCCCCCCGCCCCCCAAAAAAGCTCATCAAGCAAATTGGAGTGTGTAGATGTTCTCAGACGCAATCCATATACTCCAAGCTATTCCTTAGCAAGTGCAAAGGATGACAAGTGTCAGTACTTCATACAACTAGATTTAATAAGTTGTTATTACAGAAAAAAAGAAGTCCAAACTACAAAGTTTAAGCATTTGTAAGCAATAGCTGCATTGAGCTCCATGGTTAGTCACAGTACTGCAGTTCCACACAAGCAATTATCAGTCCAAGCCCCAAAGGCGGAAGCTGAGTAAGGGTTACTAGCAAAAACAATCTAAGAGAACAGGTAATAAAAGATACAATACATTTAAAATTAGTTGTTAGTTGAAAAACAAATACAGAGATCTTAGCTGTGAACACTCTAAAATTTATGTCCATTATTTTGACAGCAAAAATACAAATACCTAATACTTTATACCCCAACAGAACTATATCCAGAAAAGAAAAAGAGCAGAAGTTGTCCTGTATTAGCACCCAGATTTTCTACTTGTGATTAACTTCATTGTCATACAAATTGAAACACTCCCAAATTACATATCCATTTCTTGACCCTTTTGGGGTATAAAGTCAACAGCATTAATTATAAAATACTCTGTGGTAAAATGGAACACTATTGCAGCTGAGATAGAGAAGTTTGGTTATTATAAAAAAAAAAAAAAAGAAAATGTTAGATGACATACCATACAAACTGGTGAAAAAGCAACAATTCATACAAATAAGCCAGTTTTAACAAAAAGATAACTTTTTTCACTAATCTGTGACTAATCTTTCACTCAAACCTTGCAAGTAGAGATGTCACAATACTCAAATATTTAGGTAGGAGCTTTACCCAGTTAAATGCCATTTTGTTGCTAATAGATAAAAATGAAAACTAGCAGTTATTTAATAATTGCATAAATGCAGTACATTCTGCATTAGCCCATGCCTCACTAACAAGCTATAAAACACAAGATATAGGCAGAAATCTAAGCATAATCTTTATAGCACTAAGCAAAATTTTTCCAATTTCTTTTCTTCTGTTCCTAATCACTTATTTGTAGTTAATGTAAAATTCCAACCAGTAGTATCCAATTTGAGTTAAAATTTTACATCACAACTTGATCTAATCTATATATTATTTACAAAACTGAATACATAGAGCATACCCAAGAGCCAACTCTGGACATGTGTTTCTCTGAGTCATTGATAACCATGCTTCCTTGACAAGGGCCCTGGAGGAAGCCATCAAGGACTGGGAGAAGCACACCCTCTGTCTAGAGCAAGTCATAGGATGTTCTGTTTACGCAACACCAGTTTTGCAGTTGTATGATTTTTAATTTTAGGTGCCATGACAATGACACGCTGCCTTAATAGCACAGCTTCAAGGTGAGTGTGGGTGTTGGAAAAGAAGCAGGAGGGCAGACAGATCATGCTCAGAGTGGCCAGATGTGTTGCCACAATAAGGGACAAACAAGGGCCACCATTAACAGGGAGCAGGCGGGGTGGGGGTGGGGGGTGGGGAGTGGAGGAAGACGAAGTCTGAGGCTGTCCGCGTACAGTGGTGACCTCCGAGTGTGCCGCCTCGCCAGGTCACCCATGTGCTCGGGGAGGTCACTTGGGCAAGACACTGCGATCCAAGTCTAGCCACCCAGAGGGCTGGTCCTCTCAAGAGACTTCCTTTCACTCTCAGTTGTCACCACTGTAAATACAAGGCAAAGATTTGGCCTGGTGAAAGGTACTGTCATACGTGGACAGCAGTCAGTGGCAGATTCTCACACACACACACACACACACACACACACACACACACACACGACAGAATGAAGAGTTAGAGGGGGGAAAGCAATGAACCACTCTGTTGACCTGGTCAGGTTCTCAACCTGGTGGGATCTCAGTAACGGGTGACTTCATCATCAGGGCCACAGATTTGGCTGCACCTGGTGTTGTATAAATCTACTGTGACATCCCCAGAGAACTGTACTGTGACATCCCTAGTCTTACACTAAACCACTGTAATAAAGGAAAAGGCTTGTCAAAATCTCACATGTTCTGCTCATTCTGTCATTTTATTACCCAATTATCCATTACATTTTCCAATCACTTTACATAACCAATCATTTTCATCGTTGTCACACTATTGTAAACCACATCAGCAAGTTAATACATAAAGCTTTGCATTTCAAAAAACTAGACACTTTAGTAACAATATTACAAAGGTTTTAGCTTCAAAAATAACTGAAAATGAAAAAAATAAACTTTTAAAGAATTAGCATCATAAAATTAATTTATTCCAAGTAAAAATACAAAATAATATTATGACATTGACCAGATATGAAAGTCCCTCCCAGAAACAACTCTATTAATGATTGAGAAAGCACTCCTTAAAGAAAATACGAAATAAAATGAAAAATATGTAAATATGTTTAATTTTTTTCTTAGCAAAAAATCTTTCTAAAAATAACAATGAAAATTTGTCTCAGTACAAAGGCTACATTACTATTGAAAAAATACCAGCATGAAGAAAAGGTACATATTTGACAGTAGAAAAATGATTTCAGTGAATCACAATGTCTAAAGTTTGCAATGAAAATAAATCTGCAATAAAGATTTATGCCTTTTTTCTTTTCTTTTTTTTTCTATTTTTTATACAAACAGTACAAACAGTATTGCACATAACAACAAATAGTCGAGGTTAGGTTATAGCCTTCAAAAAATCGACTAGTTCAAGTGTCACATCAAGGAAAGGCCACAGCAGGACCTGTGATACCCGGGGGCTTCCCATTAAGTTGCAGGTCAGAACACCTCTGTGTTTTTAAAAAATAATTTTTTTCGAAGGACCCTCTCTTTTAATATAACATTAACAACTTGGGGGCACATTTATTTACAAAACAAAAGGGAACATGTTATAATTTAATAAACTAAAAAAAGTTCTCTTTAAAAAAATACAAACAGAAGAACTCTTTCACAATCCTGGTCAGTCGTGCACAATCAACGCTTGATTATAAATATACAAATTAAGGGAAAGTAGTTTCCACCACCTATTCACAACTTTCAGCACCAAATGGAGTTTATTTTTTGTAACCTATTCTTCATGACAATGTTTTTTCGCCTTCACATCAGCTTTATGCTGTACAATCTTTCAGCATTTTTTTTTTAAATCTCAGTGTTACTTTAGTACATAAAGAGGGGTGCTTCTTCAAAAAGTTTTGCTTCTTTCACATAATTAGGTAGATTTCTGTAGGTTAGATATGATCTTTAATATTATAGTTATAAAGCTCTAACTTCTTCATTTTCAAAAACACAAATAAGCATGAAAAAAATAAAGTTACCCATCTGTTAAATCATTTTTCTTGCAGAATTAAATTAATATATATTTTTCTGAATAAACTTACTTAGAAAATATCATTTTCTTTCCTATATTTCAAAATTGAGGTATTGCAAAAGATCATGTCAGTCAGAAAGCATGCCTTTTTCCTTAAAAACAAACAAACAAAAAAATCTTCAGCCAACTTTTGAAAACTGTCTAAAATACAAAAAGTAGTAGTGCATAACAAAATTTCTTGTACAGATGAAAAAAACCACAAACATAGAAAAAAAACAAACAGAAAACCACAGCTGGGCTGGAAAAAAGCAATTATTACCAAAAAGCCCAGAGGTAACCTCAAAGGGGGAGAATTCTAATAAGCATTTTTAATCCAGTAAAAAACTATTTTGTTTTTTTTTCTTTTTGAAAACAAACTATAGTTTGAGAGCTGGTAATTGCAACTAAACACTGAAGAAACAAAACAAAGGGCTACTAACTTAAGACAGTACAAGGACATCACAGCACATAAAACACAGCGACTTAAATCTATTCTGCAGTGTCATATCCAGTCAGATTGTCCCCAGAATTCCAAAACATAGGAAGAAGATTTAAAAAAAGACTTACATAGTCTCACAATCATTATGTGTTTATATATTACTATCTGCAGCCCAAGAGTGAATGCTAAAAAAATGTCCATGGTAGTACTAGCAGGTCTGAATTCTATTCAAGCTTTACAGGATAAATCCAGGGAATTAAGTAGTTAATTTCTCACCCAGACAACCAACCCTGCTCAGGCCATCTTATTTTGTCCAGACATTTCTTTAGCATCACGATCACACAACTTTCTTAAAATGTGCCTAGTTTGTCAATTGACAACTTATCTCTATATACTGTATATATTCCTAGTGTTTGTAAGCTAAGATGAGCTCTTTGGTTTTCTGGACAAGGTCTGAAGCTATGTAAAATGGTGCAAGCACTAGGAGATTGTAACTAAGAGCTCATGTGTTAGTTAATAATATACCAGTTATGAACTGTCAAGTTCGTTAATGTCTGACACAGAGGCTTTAAACAGTTAAAGTTTGATCACAGTTAGACATAATCACTTTACTATATAAAATAAATTGCACAATATATAACAGAGCACCGCAAAGTACTTCATCTACCATCCACAAATTTGCTTTAAGAATATCCTACACCTAGGTTTTATATTGGTTGTAATATAGGTCATTCTGTTATGGGCTCTTCCTAATTTCAGAAGCATTCCATTTATTGAGGCATGCCTTCCTCCAGTCAATTACCATTTCTTTGAATGAAAAAAAACTTTTTTTTAAAAATCAGTATTTTATAGCTTATATAGATTCTTAATTTGTGCATTGTGGGAAGGTTTTATACTAGACATCGGATATAAAATTTATTGCATGCAGCAACCTGATTAAGTAAACATGCAGTCAGAAATAGTGACCTTCCTTTGAAGCTTTCTCAAGTCTATTCTGATCTCCTTTCGGCAGCTGATTCTATCCCTAAATCACAAAAGTGTGTTGTTGGGTTTTTTGTAATTGATACCTTAGCCTGAATAGAGTATTATGGTATTAATAATACCATTTTAATAGCAGCAAAAGCTATTGCAGCATAAATTTACATAACACTAAAAGATCTAACCAAAATCCTCAGCAAAACAAAAATCAAACATGAAGGAAAAGTAAAGATTCAGCTTATGAGGTATCCTTACATGTCAAAATAGAGAGCAACTAAAGGCTTATTTTCATTAAGGGTTATCCTTACTCTAAATGACCCCAACTAATGATTGCTGAATTGTTGTGAAGTTTTTGCTACATCTGCCACCTACTCACGAGTATTACCTTTGGTAAGTCTTCTCCTAGGGGCGATTCTCTAAGTTTCTGAAAATAAGTGCATGCTCCAGTTCAAAAACGATCAGAACAACAACAACAACAACACAACAACAACAAACAAAAAAAAATCACAGACATCAACCTGATGGCCGCTGATGAGAATGGCAGTCTACGAGTGACAAATCAGGTGTAAGGAATCAAGGTACCAAGCAGACAAAAGTGAGAATCAAAGTGCAAATCAGTACCGTTACACACTCTGCAATTCTGTGTTATACTGGACACTGAGTTCAGTAATATGACTGTAAATAATAATAATAATAAAAAGACCCATTTCTTCTTTAAAAATCGAGAACAAATGCACAGATTTCCAGAACACTGTAAGCCCTGAGGCAGTGCCCTCTCTTTTCCCTCCTTGTTATCTACTCCAGTACTTGTAGCTGGGTCTGCCCTGGGCTCAGCTCCAGCGGAACGGGACGTGGCGAGGGCGGTCGCCTCCCTCCTTCACCAGCGGTTTGTGGAATTCCCGCCCGGCGCGGGAATGTATGCTCGCCCAGCAGTATTCGCAGTAATACTGCAGACAGGTGACGTTGGCACAGAAGAACGGGGCAAACTTCCCACCGCAGCGTGTGCCCTGGCACTCATCACACATCTGATCATCCAGCACATATGGCTTCACTTCCACCTGGACCCAAAGAGGAAAGACAGGAAAAAAGATTTTAGCAAAGCTTCCTCACATTTCTTCCTCTCGAGAGCTTATAACGTGGCTTAATATGTCTCAGTCAGGCTCAGTGTTGAACTCAGCTGGTTATCAGCAGAGGCTGAGTGTATGGGCTTTGGGAGATTCTCCTTGATGTGCTAGTTGTGCGATGACAGGTAAATTCTTAGCCTCTCTCCGCGCTCCTCTTGGCTCCATCTGTGGGTCTGTAAAGTAGGTGTAACAGTGATACACAGACACACACATGTCCGTGTATCTGTATGGGCATTACAGGATCTGCATCAGAGTGCTGGTGAGGAAGTGTGTGGAAAAGCACGTGAGCTGAATCCTGAAGGCCGGCAGCACCCGGCGCGGTGCGTGATAGGCAACAGTGTTTCAGGGAGAGGAACCAGCGAGCACAAAGCCCCAAAGCAGGCAAACAGCAGGAGCTGGGTGGAGGGGAAGTCCCCCCCGCCCAGAGGCTGGCAAAGCCGGCTAAAGGGTGACCAACGGGGCTCTGGGCTTTGACGTTTTAAACACAAGCTTTCAAAACACTAACCTCTCTCAGTACTGTTTACAATGGACTGGGAGGGAAAGGAGGACAAGGGGATATTAAGAAACTACTCTAACGATTGAGGCTGTTTTAGTTTTAGATTTTATTGCCTTAATCTCCCTCCAAGACTGGAAGCTTCAATAGAGGACTTTTCACCACAGTCCTGCAAGGGGCATTTTATTCTAAGTGAAGCAATGCTATGTTATATAAAAACCAGAAGAGAGAAAGAACAAAAGTTACCCCAGTTTTCCCCCATGTTCTCTTTCTAGAACCTCAGACCGGGAATGCTACTCATGCTTTCATGGTGAATGTTAGAAATAAGTAGGAAGGAGGCAAGTCTCTGTGTGATCAGGCTCTTTCTCACACCAACCTCAGAGCCATTCTGGGCAAGAGCAGGCTAGCTCTGTGGCCACTGGGGCTGTGGAGACAGGGACCCATGTTTTTTCTGACATGAGCCAACTGCCTGACGGGTCGAGCTGCCTCTGGACACGGCCAGGAGGTTCCAGCAGGGTCTGGGGCAGGGTACCCAGAGGCTGCGGGGGACAGGGTGGGATGAGCAGGGGCGTGAGGGCTGCTGGGACTGGACTCTTATGTTCCTGGTCCTTCTCTTCTGAAGGCCCCTCCACCGGCCTCCTCTGGAGTTCTGTCTCTAACCATGAGCTCAAGTCACCGGTCCTCAGCCAGCCAGAGATTTTTGCTTGAAGGCCCGCTGGAGATGACCTGTCCCAGCCCTTGGCTACCCAGCGGGATTTACTCTGGCATTCAACACATTCACAATGTTGTGTAACCAGCACCTCTGTATGGTTCCAAAACACTTTCATCACCCAAAAGGAAACTGTACTCCAGTTTTGTTTTTTAGAGAACCTTTTAGAGATACACACTGAATTATTTCAATATGAAAAATTACATGACCTCTGGGATCTGCTTCAAAATAAT
This sequence comes from Cervus canadensis, assembly GCF_019320065.1. Classification (NCBI taxonomy): domain Eukaryota; kingdom Metazoa; phylum Chordata; class Mammalia; order Artiodactyla; family Cervidae; genus Cervus; species Cervus canadensis. Next base: position 36,742,614 of record NC_057393.1, on the reverse strand, counting down.
CTAGAGTGAAGGTGGCAAAGTGGGCAGAGGTGTAGATGAAACAAGACTGGTCACAAGTTGATAATGATTCAAACTGAATGACAGGAACCTTGTATGTTGATAACTGTTCTAACTGAATGATGGGGTTCATTACACTATTCTCGAAGGACAGGGAAGCCTGGTGTGCTGCAGTTTATGGGGTTCAAAGAGTCAGACATGACTGCGACGGAACAATACTCTTTTTATTATTAAGACATTATAAATGAAAGTTATTTTATTTATATAAAATATTGTAAAAATTATTTTGTAAAAATTGTAATTGTAAAAATATTATATAAAATATTATTAAATGTCTATTATTAAGACATTAAAATAAAAATTTTTAAGACATTATAAGTAAATACATCAAAACTGTGACTTTTTGACTAATTATCAGATGAATTGAAGAGAGGATAACATTTGTTGAGATTCACTTTAGTGGGCTAGAAGATCAAGGGGTATAAATACTTCATAGTTCTGGAAAAAAAATAATTTGAAGATGAGGGAAAAACAAGAAAAATTTGAGAATAGATCCAGGAGAACCTAATAACAAAACCTACATAACTTAAATAAACCTAAATAACCAAAGTTCCAAAAGAAGGGGGAAAAAGTGAGGGAAAGTAATTAGATGACAAGAGTCCTGAAACTGCATATCAAAAACTCCACCAGGTCCAGTCTGGACCAATGAGAAAAAACACACCCCTAGGTGTATCCCAGATATGGAAACCAAGTCCGCCTAAAACCTACTTCCCCTGTCCAGTTATGATTATCCTCTCTATCTAAAACCTTATGTTCTTTCCTGTTCCTCTCAGGATGGAGGAGTATATAAAAAAAAAAAAAAAAAGGAAATTGCAATGGAGCAAGACCATGTGGGGCTCTCCTGGGTGAAAATGCCTCTCTGTGTATCTTGTTTCTTGTTTGAAGAAAAAGGCTTTAGTCTCCTTCTGGAAGCTCCAAAGAACAGACTCAAGCAGTTACTAATTAGGGGAGTGAGGAAATATAGAAACAAAGAAAAAACAGTCAAGAAGTAAGAGTCCCAGTTCCTCCTTAAGAGAAATTCATGACAATATGACACATATCTTTGAGCTGTTCTGCAGGAACTAAGACCCTCAGCCAGGAGGAAGCTGATGACTACATGCTGACCATAAGCATACAGACCCCAGACTGGTTGGAACTAGGTTAATGATTAAGATTCTTGAGACACCACCCTGTTACCTCATCACCAACTGACCAGAACAAAGTCATGTCCCCTGCAACCCTCACCCCAAATGCTGCCTTTCAAAGCCCTTCCCTGAAAGCCATCAGGGAGTTCAGGTCTTTTGAGCATAAACTGTCCATTCTCCTTTACTGGTCATGCAATAAACACTTCACTACAACCCGGCATCAGTGAATTGGCTTTACTCTGCCATGGGTGAGGGGACCCAAGTTCGGCTGGGTAACACCAATGTGTGTACAGTTACTTTGTTTTTTTTTAGTTTTTTGCTTCTATTGGCAATTCTGCAATAAACATACCTTTCATATGTTCTCACATCTGTGGTTTTACTTCTAAGCACTGGGATTATAACATTAACAGCAACCAGCAGTAGGATTATTGGGTCAAAGAGTACACACATTTTGAAGAATTTGCCAGTTTGCCTCTTTAAAGGGTTGTAGCAATTCACATTTCTATCAGCAAATAATAAGCAGTTATCACCTCTTTTAAATGTTCTCCAGATGAGAATAAAATGACATTAAATTTCTTCTTCCTGACTACAAAGAAACCTGAACATCTTTTTAGGTGGACCGCCTATGAATTCTTAATGTGAATTATCTTCTATCCAGTATACCACTGTGTTGTATGTCTTTTTCTAGCCAATTTTTAAGAGTTCTTTGTATGGTATAAATAATTTTTTTTTCAAATCCATAATTTGCCTGTTGACTTTTTTCAGGGCATCTTTGCCATTTAAATGTATTTTATTTTTACATAGTCTAATATATTTATTTCCTTCTGAAGCTTCTAGGTTTCTAATCTCTTTTATAAGAGTATCAATTTTTTACATTTAAGTATTTCTTTATGTGGATTCTATCTTTATGGTTTGTTTCATTACAAATAATTTACAACTTTTGTTCAAACTGTGACTGTTTTCTCCCTTTTCTCCTAGAAAAGCATAAAGCTACTAGGGTTCTTTCAAGTCTTCTTTCTTCCCCACCAAGGTTACAGTCCTTTCCTTTATTCAAATTCCAAATTTTAAAAACTTACAAGTCTCCTGACAGAGAAATGATATCTTGACTAGATAAAGGATTTGGGGGTCTTATCCTTTTCTTTCAGATTGATTGATAGTATTCCTAGATGTTCAAGCTCCCAGTGCTGCATATGAAAACTCTGATGCCAATTTCCTTCTTTTTTCTTCCATTCGTAGGAGATAGTAATAGTAACTAGCTCTTTCACATGGAAACATGCAATGTTTTCTTTTTATCTTCAGCGTTCAGAAATTCTAGTGTTATGGAACCAAACTTGGGTCTGCTTGCCCACCATACAGCAAAGCCAATTCACTGACACCAGGCTGTGGTGAAGGAAAGTACAGCATTTGTTGCAGGGCCCAACAAGGAGAATGGGAGGCTCATGCTGAAAAGACCAGAACTCTTTGATGGCTTTAAGGGAAGGGCTTTAAAAGCTAACATTTGAGGTGAGGGTTGCAGGGGGCATGACCGTTTTCTGGTTGGTTGGTAGTGAGGTAACAAGGTGGTGTTTCAGGAGTCTTAATTATCAACCTGGTTCCAACCAGCTTGTGGTCAGCAAGTAGTCACCATCCTCCACCTAGGGGCTGGGGTCAGGGCGGGGGAGGTCTTAGTTCTTGCTGAACAACTCAAAGATGTGTCATATTGTTGTGAGTTCCCTTGAGGAGGAAGTAGGACCCTGTTTTATCACTCAACTGTACTTTCTTGACTGCCTTCTCTTTCTTGACTGCATTCCCTCACTCCTCTAATTAGTAACTACTTGAGTCTGCTCCATGGAACTCAGGGAAGGCCTAGCAGACTAAAGCCTCTTTCTACAAACAAGAAACAGGGGACACAGAGGGGCTTTTGTACCTAGGAGGGTATTTTAATTCTTAATACAGTGGCATGCAAGGAATAGATGGTAGTTTAGTCACTAAGTCGGGTCCGACTCTTTTGCAACCCCATGGACTGTAGCCCACCAGGGTCCTCTATCTACAGGATTTCCCAGGCAAGAATACTGGAGTGGGTTGCCATTTCCTTCTCCAGGGAAGATCTTCCTGATCCAGGGATCGAACCTGCATTGTAGGCAGATTCTTTACCACTGAGCCACCAGGGAAGCTCTCCATTTCATAGGGAAATGGTTAAATAAAATGTGGTACATCTACCCCAAGGACTATCATGCAGCTACAAGAAAGACTGAATTAGTGCTTCATTTGGAGGGATTTCAATAGCAGGGGGACATTAGGATCTAGTGGAATAATGGTTACAAACACCTACTGCAAACTGAAAAACACTAAACCGACATTAGGTCAAGTAATACATTCGTGCTGATTCTTGAAAATGCAGTATGAATAAACTGCACCTTCTGTAGCATTGTTGGGCACCTACTGACCTGGGGAGTTCATCTTTCAGTGTCTTATCTTTTTGCCTTTTCATACTGTCCATGGGGCTCTCAAGGTAAGAATACTGAAGGGGTTTGTCATTCCCTTCTCCAGTGGACCACGTTTTGTCAGAGCTCTCCACCATGACCTGTCCGTCTTAGGAGGCCCGACACAGCATGGCTCATAGTTTCATTGAGTTAGACAAGGCTGTGGTCCATGGGATCAACTCCTGGAGTTGGTGATGGACAGGGAAGCCTGGTGTGTCCATGGGGTCGCAAAGAGTCGGACACGACTGAGCAACTGAATTGGACTGAACTGCACCTTTCTGTGTATTCAGGCTTCCAGCTGAGCTTGGTACCAATATTCCTCAACACATGGGGGTTTGAGGGATCCAGTAAACACAATACTCAGAAGATCTGTCAGAAAGCCCTATCAGTCCAGAGGCACCAGGCACAGGCACACACTGATGCCTTATTTAATCAGCTTCTTTAAGGAATAACAGATTTCTCATATATTACTTTTCCATGAAGCAGACATTTTTCCTTTTCCGTGCTAGACATCTTGAATTTTGATATTTTTTGACAGAAATGTTCCTAAAATGTACTATCTATTCTTTCCCCTCTCAACCAAAGGGTACTACCAACATCCTTTACAGTAGTGCAGGTAAGACAATGCAGTGGACAGTTTTTCTGTCACCTCCTTCAAAATATGTCTGCCTGCTATCACTTCTAATAATACCTTTTGAAGACTCTTTATAATTTTGCAACTTTGAATAATTTTTTAATTGGATTAAAAGCTAGATAATCACATTCGCTGAGACTAATACATTAATAAGACTCTGAATAAAGCTGAAAAGTAAAGGATGTAACTTTTGGACCACCACAACCTCTCAAAGGGTAGGAGTCACAGGGTATACATATGACAATATGTATCAACAAAGAGAAGTAGCTGCATGAAGGACATTGGTTGTTAGGTGGTCCTTAAGTTAAAGAAGAGTAATTATTTTCACTCAAATGGATTAATTTATTTGATGAGTATTTATGGAGCACCTAGGCTCTTTTGGGTTCCCTGGTAGCTCAGTTGGTAAAGAATCTGCCTGCAAGTGCAGGAGACCCAGATTCGATCCCTGGGTCGAGAAGATCCCCTGGAGAATCAAATGGTAACCCACTCCAGTAGTCTTGCCTGGGAAATCCTGTGGACAGAGGAGCCTGGTGGGCTACAGTCCATGAGGTCATAAGAACTGGACACAACTTAGCGACTAAATCACCACCTATTCCTTGTATGCCACTGTATTAAAAATTGAAATATAATGGAGAATAAGACATAGTTCTCCTTCAAAACAGTTTATGGTCTACTTGAGAGCTTCTTAAAGGCATTCCCAACCATTTGCAGTGTTTGCCATATCCAAACACCATCTGTACTACTACTTGATGTTTTACTTGACTATCTAAATTAGATTTTTCGCTAATACACAACACATAACTATTACAATAAAAACAGAAAAAGAACAGATGTATATATAACTGAATCACTTTGCTGTACACCTAAAATTAACTCAACACTGTAAATCTTCAATGTGTGTGCGTGTGTGTGCATGCTCAGTCATGTCCGACTCTTTGTGACACCATGGACTGGAGCCTGCCAGGCTCCTCTGTCCATGGGATTTTCCAGGCAAGAATACTGTAGTGGATTGCCATTTCCTCCTCCAACACTGTAAATCAACTATCCTCCAAAAATAGAATAAAATTTAAATTAAATTTTAAGTAAGATAAAAACAGGTTTGTCTGTTAATCACCATTAAGAAGGTATCATTAAGCTATGACACTTTGGAGACACCCACCTGCTGGAATCATATTGGGTATATTGGAATCATATTACTGATCTACACTATCATTAAAGTTCAAATACTAGAGCCTGACACAGAGCCAATCAAATCACCAAGCTGACCTTCTTGTTCAAAAAGGTTTTTAGGACCAGGAAATGAAAACTTCCAGTAGAGAGAAATGTTTGAGTTCAGACACACACCTAATGGAGATGAGTATGCCCAAGGAGGCAACTTAATGATGAGGGGTAACTATTAAGGATAAGGAACACTGACGTGGGATGCTGGATAAATGGCTATAGGAAGATGGACAAGGGTAATAATATATGCAGGATGATATAGATGGGAAGAAGCCATACTTTAATAATAAACTGATCTCAATGCTAATGCTGCTGTGCTTCTAACAAGCTAGGGAAAATATTTCAGTATGTAGTCTTGATATCAGTCAACAAAATGACCTCCCAAAGTAAATAAAGCAATGACTAATAGCTCTTGGTAGCAAAGAGGTGATACCCAGGGAGACTATAAACTAATAACACGTCCAGAGTTCTCTCTCCTTGGACCTGAAAGGCTGCAGAAATGAGAAAGGAGGTATTAGCCAAGGTCAGGCTCAGCTTGAATTATGTGTTAAAGGTTATGTTAAGAACAGTTACAGGATGGACCCTGCTGCAGTCTGCCCTTTGGTGATGGGAAAAAAACAAATTAAGTCTGTCAGATACTCAGCCATCCCAAGGAAGCTAAGGCTTGTTTACAGGTGTCCAGCAGAGGAGGAGCAGCAGTGATTTCAGATAATGGAGTCAGAGTGGACAAACTGGAGAGAAAGGCCAAGTGAAGAGGAATAAGGTATAATTTAATAGGGATAACTGTCTGGGAAGGCCTGCCCAGAAGTCACGTAGACCATTTCTTATCATCTGGAGCAGCATGCTTCCTGGAAAGACCATTTTATTTGGTATACAGAGAAGTCTGGTGGGCTACAGTCAATGGGGTCACAAAGGAGTCAGACACTACTTAGTGACTTAACAATAGCAACAACTCAAAGCTTTAAACATAATGTGATCCTAATCTTCTTGGCATGTGTCATAGAATACATCTTTCCAGGTCTAAAATCCACAATAACCTCATTACCATCCTCCCCACTAAACACAGTGTCGTAACAGTTGCTAAAGAAAGTCCTCCACTGGCAGGCAATATTGAGAATGTTTAAAGATAAATTTTTAGTTTTTCAACTGACTATGAACTGGAATCCTGCTGTTCAGAAAGTAGACGACAGATGCCTAGGAAATTAAAGCATCAATGTGAAAATAGCTTTTCCTTAGCAACAAACTTACCCACAACCTTCCAGATAGAGTAAATTCGCAGTTAGTAATTTTAGAAGAAATATGGGGTAGATTAAGCAAAACATAGTGGAAATGGGTTAAATTTTATCTTCTTTTTCCATTTTCAAAGGATGGGACTGACCATTTTTCACATTTTTAAGTGCTAGGGGATGAAAGGTTTTAAAATATCTTTGTCCTCTTCCCACCACTTGACATTCTTACGTGTGCTAATGCTGACACCTATGCTGTGTATGTCTACGGAGCACACAGAGATCTGTCAGTGTTCTGTTTGGCCTTAAGATAACTTTTTCCATGAAACAAAGAAGGTCCAGCTGACAAAATCCTACACAATCCATAGATTCACTCTCTACTCTGGTTTCCTTCCATGCTGCTTGGGAGTAGGGCTGGAGGCGAGAATATAAATCAGCCCAAACTAATTTTTCGTGGCAGAAGAATGGATTGTGTGGAGAACAAAGGGTAAGAAAATCATTAAAGATCTACGCATGACTGCCATGGCATCACCACCCCCTCAACCCTACAGGATGTAGAAGTGCAGAGCCCTATGGCTCTATCCATTAACTGGCTATATCATAACCTTGCAGGCCTCAGTTTCCCCTACTATATTAGAGGTTTGGGCCAGCTCTTCCAAATAAGAAGAAGCACTCATCAGGAAACTGCTGACTGACTGATAATCCTGTCTTATGGGGTCAAAGAACTTGAATGTCTTAGTGAGGTAAATACTTTAAAAATGGTGGCTGTCTTTTATCCATTAATAATCTCATAAACAACCTCTATTGGAGAAGGCAATGGCACCCCACTCCAGTACTCTTGCCTGGAAGATACCATGGACGGAGGAGCCTGGTAGGCTGCAGTCCATGGGGTCGTGAAGAGTCGGACACGACTGAGCAACTTCACTTTCACTTTTCACTTTCATGCATTGGAGAAGGACAAGGCAACTCACTCCAGTGTTCTTGCCTGGAGAGTCCCAGGGACGGTGGAGCCTGGTGGGCTGCCATCTATGCAGTTGCACAGAGTCGGACACGACTGGAGCAACTTAGCAACAGCAGCAAACAACCTCTATACTCAAATATGGGAAGGAAAGAAGAACATTTAATCACTCTAAACAGTTATATTAAAAATGATCACAATTCCATGGTAGAAGACAAAAAGAGTGCGAAGGACAGAAGAGATGAGGGGTTGAGACCACAGAAGGAGAAACAAGACAAAAACATCCCATGCAGTTCAGAGAAGAGGAATTATTTCTTTCTCTTTCCTTAGGTGACCCAAACTCTATTTAAAAAACTATTTCTAGTCAAAGGTTCTGAGACTCCTAGTGCTTCAAAATAAGCCCATGTGGTATTATTTCAGACAATATTTGAACTCACTCCTGGGTGTTGCTTCCTCTCAAAGGGTCAAATCAAACATAGCTACAGCTACTGCTGGGAGACTTTAAAGCCAGATCAAGGCAAGAACAAGTAAGAGCAGAAAATTAAAGACTGGGTTGTGGGAGTTCCAGACTATGGTTAGAAGTTGAAATGGTCTGGGAACAGGTTGTCAGAGCCTTCACTTCTTCTGGTGTTGAGCTATCTGATCTATTCCAGCTGTGGCCAGGGAGAAGGTGTAGTATTATCAGCACTATGTGAGTATGGTTACTGGTCAGGTTAATCGTCATGAAGGCTAAAAATACAAAGCCTTTGACAGTCTTTAGCTAAAATTAGGCCCACTGTGTTTTTAGATGAAGAGAGAAAAAAATGATTAAATATGTGAAGAACTTGAAGTGCTTGCAAAGAAAAGTGCAGTAGATAACATCTGATTAAATAAAAAATTGGCTATTTGGAAAATAAGCTACTGAAAGCAAACACTCCTGGGCTATGGCTTAACTATCACAACATTCCTTAAATAAAAGTATCAGAAAGCTCAAAATTAGCTAGCAAAGTCAGATTCCCAGGTCCTCTCCACTAAACTAAAATAGAGGCAAAGGAAGATTATTTCCCAACGGTATTGCTGCTGTTAAGTCACTCAGTTGTGTTTGACTCTTTGCGACCCCATGGAATGCAGCATGCCAGGCTTCCCTGTTCTTCACTACCTCCCCGAGTTTGCTCAAACTCAAGTCCATTGAGTCGATGCTGCCATCCAACCATCTCATCCCGTCAATCCTTTTTCCTCCTGCCCTCAATCTTCCCCAGCATCAGGGTCTTTTCCAGTGAGTCGGCTCCTCGTGTCAGGTGGCCAAAGCACTGGAGCCTCAGCTTCAGCAATAGTCCTTCTAATGAATATTCAGGGTTGATTTCCTTTAGTATTGACTTGTTTGATCTCCTTGCTTATCCAAGGGACTCTCAAGAGTCTTCTCCAGCACCACAGTTTGAAAGCATCAATTTTTTGGCACTCAGCCTTCTCTACGGTCCAACCCTCATGGGATACTGATTTCAAAACTATTTTCCCTTCTTGTAATAGGGACTACATATAAGAAAGATACAATAAATAATCAAATAACCAAAAGATGAAGAACTAGAAATACTAAAGGGAATATTGATCACACTTTCAGTGCCCTCCCCAGCATCCTTAAATATGCAGCTGCTGTTTGCCTGCCCAACCCCAACCTTTGTAGATAAAAGATATCCATCCAGCAATCCCATTTCTGGATAGTTAAGAGAACTGAAAACAGGATCTTGAAGAGATATTTGCCCTATTATGTTCACTGCCGCATTAATAACAATAACCAAAGTGTAGGAGCAACTGAAATGCCTACTTAGAGATGAATGGACAAAGAAAATGTAGTATGTACATAAAGTGGTATATTATTCAGAATTAACAAGGAAGGAACTCCTTTCACATGTGACAACATGGGTGAACTTGAAGGACAACATGCTAAGTGAAATAAGCCAGTCACAAAAGAACAAATACTGAATGATTCCAAATACTGATTTATATGAGTTACCTAAGTAATCAAACTCACAGAAAGCAGAAAGTGGAAAGATGGCTACCAGAGACTGGGGGCAAAGGGAATTGGGGAGTTGCAGTTCAAAGCTTATAAAGTTTCAGTTATACAAGATGAAAATGTTCTAGGGATCTGTTCAGTAAAATACTGTGTTTATAGTTAACAGTACTGTAGCATACATGTAAAGATTTGTTAAGAGGGTAGATCTCATGTGTTTTGTCACCACAATAAGAAAAAAAAAAAGAAAGAAACTATATGTGTGTGGAACAAACTTGAAAAAAGAGCCAAGGAAGGGAAAAACAATCAACTGTTTATTAAACTTTTGAATTTGAGCATGAAAGAAGAAAAGAAGCTGAAATACTGTAATTACTCAACTGGGCTCCCTAGAACATTATTCCCAAGAGATGATACATTTTCGAAGAATTCTATGACCAAAACATTTGTGAAAAACTGCATACTGTTTCCTTCTGGGGTGTGTTCACTATGAAGATTAGTATATAAAAGACTCCAAGAAGTCCCAGAGTAAACTGGCCTGGTTAACTTCCTTTAAGAAAGCATTTCCAAACTCATTTGACTCAGAAAAGGATTTCTTTGGTAAAATAAATATTAAAAATCCAATGGATTCATGTTTTATGAACAATGTACAAAATGATGATTTGAAGACCTAATTTTAGGGCTAGATTCCTGGGCAGGGAAGACCTTCCTACTGAGAGTTCCTCCTCCTCTTTCAAAAACTCAAATAACTAACCAACTTTACTCTTACCTTGCCTGAAATATTTAACTCTTTTTATCATGTGAAATTCTAACCAGATGTCTAATGATCTTCCAGAAGAGCTCAAATATTAGTCATTTATGATTTCATGTTAATTAATGTGTTATCGTGTGACTGTATATTGACAGAGTGCTTTACAGCCTGCCTTCAAAACCACTTTAACAGACATACACGCATGTCCTTCCTTCAAGGTATACAGTAAGTAAGTATAGTTAAGACTAAACTTCAGATTAGCTGATTCTAGTCTACTATCCTTTCTACTAGTAAAAAGGCTCTACAGATCGAGTTGGTAAATGATACTCAATGTCAACTGCATGATGTATTTCAAGTTATAAACATTTTGACTTTTAAATTCTGAGGAGACAACGTGATCAAGTGGTACTAAACAACAGCTGGGGGGGATCCCTGAGATTTTTATAAAGAAATAGCTCACATAAATCAAATCCTATGTTTTTGTTAGATTAAGGGAGACTCAAATGATTCTATCCTTACAAATTTCTCAGGACCATGGAGAGTAGACAAAGGGCAGAAAAATGGCCATGTAAAAAGACTACCCATTTTCTAATGATCTCATTTTTCACACTGCAAAATCTTTCATATGTAAGTGACCTAGACTTGAGTTATAAAGAAAACTGGATTTAGCAGAGCTTTCAAATCTTAAGTGCTCATTTGGCATCACTTCTAAAAATACCATTAAAACAGACAGAATGGGTACAGGTGCCCTCTTTTGCCCTTGTTGTACTTAAATACTTTAAACTGTCCCAGTTTTTCACAGAAACACTGTTCAAAAGAACATAAGTAAAATTTAACCCTAACATTTTACTCAATTTCAGGTTCAAGATCTTTGTATTATCAGAGAAAAGATACTATAGAAATACCTCTTTCTAGACTAAAAAGAGGAAAAACCTTCAATCCTTTAAATAGAAAATGCATCCAGGTATTGACATCTTTAAATGAAACTTGAGTGTCTACATGCATGTCTTGACTAACATCTAACTAGTCTGTCTGTAGATTGGCACATATGGTAAATTTTTTTAGTGTCAACTTCAACTATTTCATTATCCTTATATTAAAGATTCTTAGTGGAACTGAGCAGGAACTTTAAAGGAAAAAAAGAATTAACTGTTAGCCTTGGACATAGGCTTAGGAGATAAAAGCACTGTTCAAACAGGCCAGGTTCAGCAACAATGTAAATCAACATCTGTATAGCCTGGTAACTTTCCAGAGCACTTCTTCACCTTCACTGTTTACCTGTGTAATAAACCTGAAGATTTTAGGCTAGATGTTCTTACTATCTTGGGACAGTAAAATCATTAAAATCAAGCCTCTAAAATGTTAAGTAACTTGCCTAAGGTCACACTGTGACTGGGAGAAGAGACAGGAGTATAAACAGATCTCCCAATTTCCAAGCCAGGACACTTTTTCACTATAGCGTGGTTCTGGGGGTGGTGAGGACAGGAGTGGGTGTGAGGTGTACCTTCCCCCTTAGATACATAAATACCCCCATTAGCTTTAGGGAGCCTCTGTTACCCATAAGAGTGTATGCCAAGGCAAAGAAACACTGAGAACCCTGTGCTGGGTATCATACTACCTTGATATTGTTGCCATTGGGACAAATAACCAATTGGCCAATAACTGGTAAACATTTAGCCATAAAGTATGCATAAATATAAGCCTTAAAGGACTTTTTTCAAGCTATTATTAACATCTCATTTGAAGTAAAAACTGAGGCATGAATTGCATTTGTCTCATTTATAATAATGTTCAATAACAAGAGTCATTATGACAGCAAAAATGCCACAGTTTCACTAAATGTTACAGTCCAATGGAATTGCATTGGCTCACACTGACTTGAAAAAAGGTTTAATATGAAGACAACACAAAAAACAAAAGCAAGACAACTGCAACACAAAATTTCAAACTCCTTTTGTTAATGTTCAAAATAACTTATAGACATACTGGCAAACCCTGAGAGCAGACTCCAGATGTGTCCTGCTCTGTGCAGTGTATGTTCAGCTGAAAAGTCACATGAACTATGGAAACACATATAAAACAAAAGCACCTATAATACAATTCAGGAGCTCCTACCCTGGTTTGTGTGAAAGGAAAGAAGTGGAGTTAAAGAAACATTAGATCCTGAATGAATGACAAGGTTTGGGAAGGGAGTTCCATGAGCAGAGGTAGCTCTCAAGTCAATTAATGATAGGTGTCTTGAGAGTCTGTCTCCAAGCCTCTCCTATGTTCTCCTCTGCTATAAATAAACCAGGTTAGATGAGGTCATGCCCAAGTTAAAGTCCAGCTTTAATGGATTATAAGTGTTAAAGAATACTTTTTGATATGCCAAACAGCAAAACCTAAACACCTTTATTAATTCAAGTGAACGCACTTAACTAAGTAAAAAAAGAAAGCTGTGCAGAGTGCCCTCTGGTGGACAGTTGGACATGCCAAAGGAAGCTCTCAAATCATCAGCATTCATTCATTCAATGACTCATTCATTCATTCAAATATAATTAATTAATGTGGATCCACTGTGTGTCACTTATTGAGTATACAGGTGTTAATACAAGAGACACGATCATTGCCCTCACTGATTGTACGGTCTGGAAGCATAGATAGACATTAAACATTTTTGTTGTTGTTCAATTGTTAAGTCGTGTCTGACTCTTTGCAATCCCATAGACTGTAGCAAGGCAGGCTCCTCTGTCCTCTACTATCTCCCAGAGTTTACTCAAATTCAAGTCCATTGAGTTGGTGATGCTATCTTATCATCGTATCCCCTGCCATTCCCTTCTTCTTTTGCTTTCAATCTTTCCCAGCATCAGGGTTTTTTCCAATGAGTTGGCTCTTCACATCAGATGGCTGAAGTATTGGAGCTTCAGCTTCAGCATCAGTCCTTCCAATGAATATTTAGGTTTGATTTCCTTTAGGACTGCTTCATTATAGAGGTACTGAATGCCACAAAGGTATAACATATGGGATTATGACAATGATCTATGGGAAAGCTGAAAACACCACTGAAGAAAGGATTCCTAAAATTGTCACAAGTAATCTGAGACCTGAAGGAAAAGTGAGTTTTAGGCAGGGAGAGGTAACTATCCATAATCACCCTGTAAAACAGAAAAAAAGACCAAGATGAGGAAATGGGAGCTGAAGCAGAGGCAGTATGTAGTATACAGAGGGTCATGTAGGCAGTGTTAATTGACTTTGACCTTGAACCTAAGGGCAGTAGAACATAATCAAAAGATTTCAAGGAGAGAAAGATGTGATTCAAATCATGATTTTTAAAAGACTACTTTAGACTTTTTTTTCATTTTTTATTTATTTTTGGCTGTGTTAGGTCTTCAGTGATGCGTGGGCTTTTCTCTAGTTGTGGTGAGCAGGGCTACTCTCTAGGTTCAGTGCACGGGCTTCTGACTGCAGTGGCTTCTCTTGTCACAGAGCATGGGCTCTAGGGTGTGCAGGCTCAGTAATTGCAGTTCCCAGGCTCTGGAGCACAGGCTCAGTAGCTGTGGATCATTAGGCTTAGTTGCTCTGCAGCATGTGGGATCTTCCCAGACCAGGGATCAAACCCATATCTCCTGCATTGGTGGGCAGATTCTTTTTTTTTTTTCATTTATTTTTACTAGTTGGAGGCTAATTACTTTACAATATTGTCGTGGGTTTTATCATACATTGGCATGAATCAGCCATGGAGTTACATGTATTCCCCATCCCGATCCCCCCTCCCACCTCCCTCTCTACCCGATCCCTCTGGGTCTTCCCAGTGCACCAGGCCCGAGCACTTGTCTCATGCATCCAACCTGGGCTGGTGATCTGTTTCACCATATATAATATACATGTTTCGATGCTGTTCTCTTGAAACATCCTGTGGGCAGATTCTTTACCACTGAGCCACCAGGGAAGCCCAGATTGCTTTAGTTTTTAATGTACAGAATGAATTGGAGATGGGCTAAAGTTGAACTGGGGAGACCAATGAGGAAGCAACTGTAGATGTCCAGGTGAGAGATGACAATGACTCACTCCAGTACCCTTGACAGCCTTCCATGGTTGCTCCCAGCCCCTGCTCACTCATATATCATCCTAATTTATTCTACACACTTACTGAGTGTCACCCATGTGCAAAGTACTCCCATTCAGACCTCTGGGCACAGTGGCAGAGTCAAGATCATGCCAGCAGTCTTGATCTGTAAGACAGTGGTCCCCAACCCTTTTGGCATCGGGGACCCATTTTGTAGAAGATAACTGTTCCATGGACTGAGTTGAGGGGGGTGGTTTTCGGATGATTCAAGTGCATTACATTTATTGTGCACTTTGTTTCTAATTTAATGCCACTGCTGATATGACAGGAGGTACTGGTCCATGGCCTGGATGGTGGGGAGCCCTGCTGTAAGGAACCACCATTTAGAAGCTTCTTCCACCTCTGGAGTCTTCTCACTGCTATGCATACTGTGGCATAAAGCTTGCTGATGTGTAGATTTATCAGCCCACTCCAACAGGTGACATATTCTTGGGGGACCTTAATTAATACATAGAAGGGAGCAGAAATTTGCCAACAGCCCAGCCTACCTTGTTCCTGTGAATTTGAAGAGCACAGGTTAATAAGTAGGATTCCCTGCCTCTAATGATCCCTTCGAATTGTGGTGCTGGATTTGTAGCACCACATTATATATATATATATATATATATATATATAAAATTATATATATATAATTCATATACTTCAAAAAGGTATAAAGTTGTTACCAAAAGAAAAATTTAAAAACCACCTCTTGCCCAAGAGGTGAAGAGATACGCCACGTCCGAGGTAAGAGAAACCCAAGTTAGACGGCAGGCACTGAGAGAGGGCATCGGAGGGCAGACAGACTGAAACCACAATCACAGACAACTAGCCAATCTGATCACACGGACCACAGCCTTGTCTAACTCAGTGGAAACTAAGCCATGCCGTGTGGGGCCACCCAAGACGGCCGGGTCATGGTGGAGAGGTCTGACAGAATGTGGTCCACTGGAGAAGGGAATGGCAAACCACTTTACTATTCTTGCCTTGAGAACCCCATGAATAGTATGGAAAGGCAAAAAGATAGGACACTGAAAGATGAACTCCCCAGGTCGGTAGGTGCCCAATATGCTACTGGAGATCAGTGGAGAAATAATTCCAGAAAGAATGAAGGGATGAAGCCAAAGCAAAACAACACCCAGTTGTGGATGTGACTGGTGATAGAAGCAAGGTCCGATGCTATAAAGAGCAATATTGCATAGGAACCTGGAATGTTAGGTCCATGAATCAAGGCAAATTGGAAGTGGTCAAACAGGAGATGGCAAGAGTGAACATCGACATTCTAGGAATCAGCGAACTAAGATGGACTGGAATGGGTGAATTTAACTCAGATGACCATTATATCTACTACTGTGGGCAGGAATCCCTCAGAAGAAATGTCATCATAGTCAAGACTATGCCATCATAGTCAACAAAAGGAGAAGTCTGAAATACAGTACTTGGATGTAATCTCAAAAATGACAGAATGATCTCTGTTCATTTCCAAGCCAAACCATTCAATATCATGGTAATCCAAGTCTATGCCCCTACCAGTAATGCTGAAGAAGCTGAAGTTGAATGGATCTATGAAGACCTACAGGACCTTCTAGAACTAACACCCAAAAGAGATGTCCTTTTCATCAAAGGGGACTGGAATGCAAAAGTAGGAAGTCAGGAAACACCTGGAGCAACAGGCAAATTTGGCCTTGGAGTACAGAATGAAGCAGGGCAAAGGCTAATAGAGTTCTGCCAGAGAACGCACTGGTCATAGCAAACACCCTCTTCCAACAACACAAGAGAAGACTCTGCACATGGACATCACCAGATGGTCAACACTGAAATCAGATTGATTATATTCTTTGCAGCCAAAGATGGAGAAGCTCTATACAACCAGCAGAAACAAGACAGGGAGCTGACTGTGGCTCAGATCATGAACTCCTTATTGCCAAATTCAGACTTAAATTCAAGAAAGTAGGGAAAACCACTAGACCATTCAGGTATGACCTAAATCAAATCCCTTATGACTATACAGTGGAAGTGAGAAATAGATTTAAGGGACTACATCTGATAGACAGACAGAGTGCCTGATGAACTATGGACGGAGGTTCGTCACATTGTACAGGAGACAGGGATCAAGACCATCCCCAAGAAAAGAAATGCAAAAAAGCAAAATGGCTGTCTGAGGAGGCCTTATACATAGCTGTGAAAAGAAGGGAAGTGAAAAGCAAAGGAGAAAAGTAAAGATATACCCACTTGAATGCAGAGTTCCAAAGAATAGCAAGGAGATAAGAAAGACTTCCTCAGCGATCAATACAAAGAAATAGAGGAAAATAATAGAATGGGAAAGACTAGAGATCTCTTCAAGAAAATTAGAGATATCAAGGGAACATTTCATGCAAAGATGGGCTCAATAAAGGACAGAAATGGTATGGACCTAACAGAAGCAGAAGATATTAAGAAGAGGTGGCAAGAATACACAGAAAAACTGTACAAAAAAGATCTCCACGACCCAGAAAATTATAACGGTGTGATCACTCACACTCACCTAGAGCCAGACACCCTGGAATGTGAAGTCAAGTGGGCCTTAGGAAGCATCACTACGAACAAAGCTAGTGGAGGTGATGGAATTACAGTTGAGCTATTTCAAATCCTAAAAGATGATGCTGTGAAAGTGTTGCAGACAATATGTCAGCAAATTTGGAAAACTCAGCAGTGGCCACAGGACTGAAAAAGGTCAGTTTTCATTCCAATCCCAAAGAATGCTCAAACTACTGCACAATTGCACTCATCTCACACGCTAGTAAAGTAATGCTCAAAATTCTCCAAGCCAGGCTTCAGCAATACGTGAACCAAGAACTTCTAGATGTTCAAGTTGGTTTTAGAAAAGGCAGAAGAACCAGAGTTCAAAATGTCAACATCTGCTGGATCATCGAAAAAGCAAAAGAGTCAGAAAAACATCTATCTCTGCTTTATTGACTATGCCAAAGCCTTTGACTGTGTGGATCACAATAGACTGTGAAAGAGATGCGAATACCAGACCACCTGACCTGCCTCTTGAGAAACCTGTATGCAGGTCAGGAAGCAACAGTTAGAACTGGACATGGAACAACAGACTGGTTCCAAATAGGAAAAGGAGTACGTCAAGGCTGTATATTGTCACCCTGCTTATTTAACTTATATGCAGAGTACATCATCATCATGAGAAACCCTGGGCTGGAGGAAGCACAAGCTGGAATCAAGATTGCCGGGAGAAATATCAATAACCTCAGATATGCAGATGACACCACCCTTATGGCAGAAAATAAAGAAGAACTAAAGAGCCTCTCGATGAAAGTGAAAGAGGAGAGTGAAATAGTTGGCTTAAAGCTCAACATTCAGAAAACTAAGATCACGGCATCCGGTTCTATCACTTCATGGCAAATAGATGGGGCAACAGTGGAAACAGTGGCTGACTTTGTTTTTTGGGGGGAGCTCTAAAATCACTGCAGATGGTGATTGCAGCCATGAAATTAAAAGACACTTACTCCTTGGAAGGAAAGTTATGACCAACATAGATAGCATATTAAAAAGCAGAGACATTACTTTGTCAACAAAGGTCCGTCTAGTCAAGGCTATGGTTTTTCCAGTAGTTATGTATGGATGTGAGACTTGGACTATAAAGAAAGCTGAGTGCCAAAGAATTGATGCTTTTGAACTGTGGTGTTGGAGAAGACTCTTGAGAGTCCCTTGGACTGCAAGGAGATCCAACCAGGCCATCCTAAAGAAGATCAGTCCTAAATATTCATTGGAAGAAATGATACTAAAGCTGAAGTTCCAATACTTTGGCCACCTGATGTGAAGAGTTGACTCATTGGAAAAGACCCTGATGCTGGGAAAGATTGAGGGCAGGAAGAGAAGGGGACGACAGAGGATGAGGTGGTTGGACAGAATCACCGAGTCAATGAACATGGGTTTGGGTAGACTCCGACAGTTGGTGATGGACAGGAAGGCCTAGCTTGCTGTGGTTCATGGGTTTGCAAAGAGTCAGACACGACTGAGTGACTGAACTGAACTGAACTTGCTAAAGATGGTGACATGGATGAATAAGATGACAGCAGAGATGACAGTGTCAGAAGTTACAGGAGGGACTGTTTCTATAACTGTTGTATATTGGCATATTTTATATTCACAGGCAAGGGAAAAGGGCCTAACCTAAGGAAATACTAATGTTGCTTATTTATAAAATGGGAACTCTCTGGAAAGCTCAAATCAACCTTTAGAAGACACATAAACATAAAAGTGAAATCAACCTAAAAAAGCATCTACAGCAAAGGGTGCAGTTAACAGAGACTCAAAGTACCATAGGCAACAAAATAAGGTATTGCTGAAAATGAAAGTGTTAGTCACTCAGTAGTGTTCAACTCTTTGCGATCCCATGGACTACAGCCCACCAGGCTTTCTGTCCATGGAGTTCTCCAGGCAAGAATTCTAGAGTGGGTTGCTCTTTCTTTCTCCAGGGGATCTTCCTGATCAAACCTGAGTCTCCTGAAGGCAGATTCTTTACTGTCTGAGCCACCAGGGAAGCCTGAACGTATTGCTGGCTATGTTCAAAGCAAGAAGAAAACAAGAGGAGAGAGTAATATTTGGGGGAAGGGAGTGCAATATTCACAGAAAACCAGTGAGAAGGAGCCCCACTCAAGACAGAAGCTGGCCTCCATCTCTCAGAGTAAAGAATATGGTCTGCATGTTGGTCAGCACAAAGAGCATGAAGATGGAGCTGGGAGACAGGGAGAGAAGGGAATCCATCACTTGCGGTAATTTTCAGTTTTCCCACTCACATGATTCTCATTCCAGGGCACTGAAGGAACCAATAGACCCCTTTTGACACCATGTGGCATCACAACAGTCCCACTATACACCCGTCCAGTGAGTCACACTGTATGTACCGCTTTCTTCTTCAGTACCTCTTCCAGGCTTCTCAACAATCTAGTGGGGTACCCAAAGCTATTACTATTATTGTCCTTATTCTGAAACTCAGAATCTAAGTGACCTGCTCAAAATCACACAGCCCACTGGGAACAGGACCACATCTAGCCCCAGCCATCTGGCTCTGCCCAGGGCTCTTTTCACTAACCAGCGTAACTTTTCACTGCATCTTCAGCAGAACAACAATAAAATTCAAGCCATTTAATATTAACAACATCAGTGTAAGTACACTTCCAACAAGATGAATACTGTTAAATCTGCAAGTGCCAGGTAAACATCTTAATTGCCATATGACTCTGGATGTTCAGTCTTCAAATCCCATTTAATCTTCAGACTTTCCCCAGGAGTTACAGATGAAGACCCAAGGCTCTGGGCATTAAGTAACTTGTTTGGGGTCACCAGAGGTCTGGTGATTGGTGCAGCAGAGGTTTAAATGTACTGGGATCTGTTCTGGCTCCAAACTCTATACTCCTATTACAACTGGCTGCTACCCTAAATGCTTATCAAGGACCATCCTAAGGTATGGAGGGTATTAGGTAATCCAAATGCAGAGAGCAGAAACAGTCAGTGGCATTCCTGAGAAGTTTGATGAGCCAAACACTTTTCTATAGCATGGTCTGTGATTATGCTAGCAAAAGAAACGTCACTTCTTTCTTCCTTACTTAGGTCTAAGTCTTGTGGGCATCAATGCTGAGGGCATGAGTATAGCAGAGGTGAGGGCAGAGGTAGGCAATAAAACAAGTAGTGCCTGAATTTTCTACGATTCTTGCAGGAGTTCAAAGAATACCATACACCCTGGAGTAAATGCACTTCCTTCTAACTAAGGAGTAAGACAGGAGGTTGTTAGGGTGGTAGCAAAGGAAAAGTGGAATCTTTTACCATCTTTAGGACCTGCTTCCTGAGCAGTCTCATGCCTTCTGGCTTCAGAGGGGAACAAAAAGAAAGCTACTTGGATACAGATGAGAACACAGGCGCTTTTCAGGTTAAGTTTATTGCCTGGGATTCACCACTGACCAGGGCAACACCAGTCTAAATGTAACAGAATCTGGGGTTTCAGATTCACAAACATATAGGCACAAGCAAGTCCACCAGCAGCAGAAGTTAATAAAACCCTCCACAGAGCACCATTTGTCAATCCAACAGAGGTTTACCAAGCACCTACTGTATCTACACCTGGAGAAGGAAATGGTAAACCACTCCAGTATTCTTGCCTGGGAAAATCCCATGGACAGAGGAGCCTGGTGGGATACAGTTCATGGGTCGCAAAAAGTCAGACACGACTGAATGACTAGACGACGACGACAACTGAATCCACACATTAAGCAGTGGGGAAGCAGAGAATGAGACAGACAGCATGCCCAGCTTCGCGGAGCTCACAGTCTGTAGGGGAATTACTGCTACCAAAGGGGTGCTGTGGGCGCTTGAAAACTAGGAATGGAGTTGAATCTTTATCACCCCTGACTTTCCACTGATTTAGAGTATTTCACGATTTTCTAAAATAATCATTCATTTTAATTAAAAAACGAACCACCACTACTTATAGAGATCCCAGTGATGTAACAAATAGATTGTTTATTTTAAGCACTGGCTTTTGTAATTTGATGTATGTCTTAAAGAAAATGTTAGCTTATTGACTTAAAAAAAATCCATCCCCCCATTGAAACTTTTACCTCCTAACACACTTAGGTCTGCTACACAAAACCAGTTAGTCAACCATAGAGAGGAGTTGACACCTGGTAAGAGATTTACTACTTTATTTATTCCCATCCAGTGTGTGCCCCCAAAACAGCCTTGACTGGAAGCATTAACAGCCACTGGACAATTGCATATGGAGGTGTTTAAGGCTTGATGTTTTTCCCCTTGCTCCGTTATTCTATCAGTCAGGTCTCAGATTAGCTCGTAACTCCTAGTCCCCCAAGCTTCCAAACAGTGGCAGAACTGGGGTTTAAACCTGCGTCTGTCCCCAAACCCAACTGAGCACACCAATGCTCTCCAGCTCTACTGTCTCCTGTTTGGATGACGGCAAACCTGAGTGCCTCGACTGGCCAGGCAGGCAACGTCAATGAGCAAGGAGACAGGTAAGGGATATGTCTGTTTGCGATGAGCAGGAGGATGACAGAGCGCTGGAGAGGGGACTAGAGGGGACAGCAAGCAGCTACTGCTATCAATAGCTCCAGCAATTGCTATCACATATGATCTTGCAAGTTTAAGAGAAATCGGAACTTCAAAATCTTATGTATACTCCTGAAAGTTAACATTACATGTTAGTTCAAGTTCTTTGTTTGAAGAGGACCACGTGGGTCAAACAGGCTCTCAATCTTTGTTACTGTGCTGTTGGCATCATCTTTTCTTCAAAAATATTTATTTATTTATTTGGCTCCACCAGGACTTCCTTGCAGCACACAGGATCTTCAGTTGTGGCATGTGGGATCTAATTCCCTGACCAGGGGTGGAACCTAGGTCCCCTGCACTGGGAGTGCTGAGTCTTAGCCACTGGACCACCAGGGAAGTCCCGGCATCATCTTTTAAACAGCACTGGTTTGTTTTGCTAAATTGTGCAGCATTACTTTCATAAGTGTAACATCACCCCAGGGATGGGGGAAACAGAAAGTTCATTAACGCCTTAAATACCAAGAGTATTCTCTTTTTCAGGGAGCCTAGATGGACTCATGGACTAACGCCACATAGGTGTTTTTCTCCCCAGGGGCCCATGGAATAACTTTCATTTCTTTCCCATGGCAATGATACCCCAAGCAGTTGCTTACCCGTTTGTCAATGTCATTGTGTTGGAGCTGCACAAAGCGAGCGCTGATGGCTGCGATGTAACTCTGCTGATTGGAGAATGCCACACGGCCAGCACCTTTCGGGTACTTCAACTCGGGGTCTGTATCAATGCCAGCATAGCAGACACCACCATATAAACGGTCCATGATCATTGCCAGTTCAACTGCAAGAAAATAAACACCATTTGGTATAAATGTTTAGAAGGGTCTCTTGCCCAGGAGAAGGAAGGACTACATGGAAGAATCATGCAGTGTAACTAAGAAATGGAAAACCCATGTTAAGTATCATGAAGAGTGTCCACACCAGTCTTAGAACTCAAGAAGGGGAGCTCCTCATAGGATATTTGAAAACAAAATGAAAAAAGAAAGAAAGAAAGAATTTACACACACACACAAATTTACACAATGAGAACTTCAGCAACAGTATAAAAGAAATGATCTATCGGCAACCCTCCTTTCTAATTTCTAACTGCTTAGTCCACTAGAGTGGACCCTGGGCAGGCAAAGCATTTCAGGTGCCCTCACAAGTTAATAAGAAACAGTCTACTTACTGACCCCTAGGGCTGAAAGTAATTACTAAAGTCACACTTCTAAATTAAGATTAAGCTATAGAAAGAATTAACTCTAGAGGCAATATGTTTACAGCCTAGAAATAACTCTCCACAATTTTCTAAAAAATAAAAGATTTTTAGAGTTTATTTCAATTGAGGAATCTCCATACTAACTTCTCACACTAAATTCTAAATAACAATACTAAAAATGATAATAGCAGCAATAAACATTTATTGAGCGCTTATAATCACCAGGAAACACTAAGCTGCTAAAAGGCAGTAAAAGCACACCCATCCTGTGTCCTGCTATAAATCCAGAGGTCTGGTCTGCACTCTTCACTAGAGCTCTTTGGATATCTGCAAAACACCTGGGCAGAAGGCATTTGGAAATTGGACATTCCAAAGGTCTGATATGCTACAACTGTCCTCATCAGAAGGTACCATGGAGAGACATACAGCAGTTACTTACCTGGATCCAAACTGCCTGAAGTTAATTGTTTACTTGATACTGGATGGCACCTCCTCCAGGTAGGACCACTCCTTTCAGGCCACTCACATGGTTTTAAGTCCAAAAGACTTAGCCCTACTCCTAGGGAATGACCCAAGAATCTACTTCCTCAAATACCTACACATGGTATTTGGAAAGGAGTGGACAGGGAAGACAGATGAAGACCTGGGCCACAGCCAGCGTGCAAAGGCCCCCAGACAGCTGAGCTCCACAGGAATCAGTATCTGGGGGAGAAGGACAGCTGCACAGGCTGGAAGGGCAGGAGAAGAACTCTGCAGCAGGTTCAAGGGCTGAAGGGCTGAACGATGCAAGAACTCCACCAGATTTCTATGAACAGAAGGAGAGCCATGTACTGCTGTAACAGTTATGTCACTGTGAAAGAAAGGCTGTCTTTCTGACTTCTTCAAACCAGACTGCTTAATACTGGTAACTGATTTCTAAGCTTCTATTTCTAATAGGAAGAATGACTTAACAACCAACAGGTAATTTTCAGAAGATGAGTAAATAAGCTAGCAGTCATTAAGCCAGAGAATAAGTGCTTTTAAAGACAGAAGAGCAGAAAGTTACCCCAATGATCCCATTATGATCAGAATTACTGAGTCATATCAGTCAAAGAAACATTGCTGGTTAGAGCCCAAGTGGACCCTGGCTTCAGTCTTGGGGCAGGATCCGGAAATCACATTCATTCAAACAGTGCAATAAGAATCAAGTCCCTGTTGTTTAGTTTTTAAGTCTTGTCTGACTCTTTGGTGACCCCATAGATTGCAGCCCACCAGCCTCCTCTTTCCATGGGATTTCCCAGGCAGGAATAAAGAATACTGGAGTAGGTTGCCATTTCCTTTTCCAGGGGATCTTCCCAACCCAGGGATCGAACCCGAGTCTCCTGCTTGGTAGGCAGATTCTTTACCACTGAGCCATCTGGGAAGCCCAAGAATCATGTATGTATCCTGAATATTAGAATTCAGTGGGTTCTTACTTTGTCTCAACAACTTATGATGGCTTAAGGACTTCCTCACATAGCTAATGTTATTCCAGTCACAGAGAAGAAGAAATTGAAAGTTGAATTTATTTACCTTAGTCATTAATGAATTTCCTTTATTAGTCAAGTTGGCTTAGTAAAATAGGTAACCTTGGGGCCTGGAAATTAAACACTAATTTCCCAAAGACCTGGCTTCTTCTGGAATAGAATAAGACAGTGAACACTCCCTCAGCCTGGTGAATGGCCGGGAGACGAATGTTCGCAAAGGATTGAATGCACTTGTCTTCTACCCTTAGGAAGGACTCAAGAAAGTGTCTAATTTAGAAAGAGAGCTTGAAGCTCTGGCTGAAGACAAGAGCTACTGTAACCAGAGGTTCTTCTAAGGCATCTTGGTCTCCAAAGGAACTTTAGGGACCTGCAGATGGCAGAGACATCTACTGAGACTGGAAGATCCCAGCACCTTCCACAAGCACTTTGTGAATCTGGCTGTTGGAAAATCATCTTCTCGGCCCAAAGATTCAGTCATGGCTGATGCTATTGGCAGTTAAGCAGTTCTGTTAGGGAAAAGAAACCCTCATTCACCTACGCTTTTATGAAAATTATATAAATTAATAATTTCCACTTAGAAGCTTATGTGCAGTCATTTTCTTGGCCATCCAAAAGTCTGCAGGCATTTTAGCCAATGAAGTCTTACTCAAGTGAAGGACAATTTATGAAGAAACTAGAAGAAAGAATCCAAGGTGACTACAGAAAATTTTTGGGGGGGGAGAATATGAAGATTACTCATTTCTCTACCTTAACCTGTATTTAACTACAAAAACCTCAAAAGTCTGATGATCCTTGAAGAAAAGTAAATAATAACTCAACAGCTGCTGTTTGTATTTGGTCCTTATTCAGTCAGCAAGTCCTCATTAAAAGCGTACTTCCTGCTGCCTAAACTCATGCTAGACTCAAACAACAGAGGGATGTCACTTAAGTACTAAACAGCATTTCTAATTATTGAGAAAAGTAACCAGTTGGTAAAAACAACATAAAAAAAGAGTAATTTAATCCACCTACTACATAGGTAACTAACAAACACAGAGCAAGCTTTCCTCAAGTCCTACAAAATTCTAATCTGAAAATACTTTTTATATGGAAGATACAAATCACCTACAGATGTCATAATATACAACTACTCGTAGAGGCTAGGTTTTAAAGGATTCTTTACAGTGAGCATTATCAGTTAATGTAGGAAAGTTCCATATAAATTCCCTTCCTCTGAATGAGGAGGAAGCTGAGCCAGCGAGAGGGCTACCATTTTGACTACTTGGGAGGAAGAGAGAAAAACAGAAGAAAAGCAGTAAGGATCTGGTAAAAGTCAACTAAAACCTTCATCTATCTATCTATACATTATGAACTCCATCCTGCTCTTGAAATGTGACTCCTTGATCAAGGATATGTCTTATCCGGAAAATGTAGTCAAACCACCTACTAAATGTATGACAGTGATTCCTCATGTGAAACCATCCTCGGTAGCCGACATGGACAGCGTTATCTCCCAGGAGCACGTTCTTAACATTTAACCTGAGGAAGATGAGGGTACCAGAGGCTGAAATTCAGACAGATAGAGGTGACAGCAGGCACAGACAGAGTCTGTGAGGAAGTCAGATGTCTCCAAACCACTTCTATTTTTTCTTTCCCATCCAGGCAGTGTTAACAGGGTCTGTCTGGTCACCACAGGGGTGGGAAATTAGGAGTTCTGATAGCCATAACCAAGGGCATTCTGTACTTTGGCTAAGATGTTCTATGCTTTTATGGTAACTCAGATCAGCTCATAAACAACTGTTGCATGAGAAGAGTACACTACTACAAGTCTAACCTACACACTGGCTCTTGTGATGAGCTTTCCTGTGTCCCAGACTAGAGAGGGAAACAAAAATATTGCAGTTGTATGTAGCATATAGTATGTCCGTGAATTCCTCTGGGTTGTGGTGGCCATGCCCTGGAGGTGAATCTGAACCCCAACTATGGCTCCTGTTTTGCTCCCAATTCTTCATAAAGATCTGAAAGGGATCAGCTCAACAGAAAGAAAATCATGATTACTCTCCCATCCTGCCCCACCCCGGGGTCCTGTTCCTACGGTTTAATTAGATTTCAAAGTTAGCCTAAGGCAATGTAGAAGTCCAAGATACTGTGAGAGCCAAATGGGACAGAGCAGGAATGAGGTTTCCTGAGGGAAATACTAACACATTCATCTTTTCAGATTTTAAATCATGAATCCAGAAGCTCCATTTCTCCTCTTTGCAAATAACAAAGCAGACAGGAAAGAGGCATAAGGCACCTCAGGGTGACAAAGAGGCCTGCACTTCTGAAAGAAAGGAAAATTCAACTCGAAGGTGGACTTTCTGAGTTTACAATTGCCAGGTTGGATCACAAAAGCGGTTCAAATATCTTCAGTAGAGGAAATGCTCATAAGCTTCCACTCTGCATGAGATGTTGGGAAGTTATGAATATTTTCAATAAATGGTATGAACAACCAACTAAGTCTGAGCGATAAGAGTATTTAAGTTGATTAAATCGAGCTGGTACCAGGCTGACTGTTATTACCGTTATGGAGACAGAATCTCAGATCTCAGCCTGATAAAACAGCTTCCCTCTGTGTAAAGAGTCCCAGACTTGAAGTCTGGAGATATGAGTTTGAGCCTTAGCTTTTTTAATTGTTGTGGTCTTGACTAATCACCCACTTTGAACTCTGCTTCCTTATCTCTATGATGAAAAGTCTACCACTTACAACCTCACAAGGTTTTCATGAGGATTAAACATATACGAGAACTCTGGGCATACTGTTGGGCACAGAGTGGCGCTCAAATGTTTCATTTTGTCCAGGGGTTGTTTTTCTTTAACATTTGCTTAACTCAAAGATCTTTGCTTAATATTAACTTGGCCTGGTTTCTGCTCCATAAGCACCAGTTCATCCCAGTCTTACTTTAGCTTTAAGTTAATGTTACTCAAACTGCCACTAATATGGCAACCTCTGACATCAGCTGTGGGTGAGGGTGTGCTTTCCTAGAGGAGGGAGCTCACAACCACCTATCAACACTAGAAAATCCTTAATCTTAAGGGCAGTGCAGTGAATTAAGTCAGTATGCTAACTGTGGAGTTTATCTGAGACAACTCATTCTGAACTTGGGATTGGGTGAAAGAAAAAGCTTCTAGTGCTGACCAATTTGACATAAGAAGATTTCTGTCTGCTACCACTTCACTGAACAAAAAGGATATAGTTATAATATTCCCCTTTCCTAAATCACAAATCAGGATGTGATTCCTAATATGTGTGGCCTACCAGAATGTTTGCACAGAATGTGTGGAATAAATGGTCTTAGAAAAATTCATCATATTCTGTAGATGTATGCCATACATTAGTGAATATTTACCTCAAAAAAATGTTTTCCCCTAGAATTTCCATAGAAAAGCCATCCTCACAACAGTTGGGGTGGGTGCGGGGGAGGGAGGGCAGAATGAGGAGAAGAAAATACCAGGATCCACAGCAGAAAGGGAGAAACAAACAAGAGAGACTCATCAGAACAACAGCTAAGAAGGTGAAAGATTCAAAGATGACAGGCAATTGGCAGGCTCTAGGAACTCAAGACTGATCTTTTCTGCAGGACCTGGTCAGATAAACTGTCAGGAGGAAGTCAAAAAGTGGAGGAACAGCTCACAGATGCCTCTAACTAGAAAGGAATACTGAGGGTTTTTCAAGCCTGATGAAAGTTGGAAATGCATGGCTCCCAAAGTTGGATTACTGAGGCAGCCCCCAAATGAGATGTCTAGGTTCAGAAGCTCCAGTCAGAAGATACTCATGATTACAAACCAGGGGAAAGTACACTCCTTTTCCACTCTTTCCTGGTGGTCTCTCCTCAAAACTCCCAAGCCTGGCACTTACTTGCTCTCAGAGCAAAGACATGCAGTCAGGAAAGGTTCTCATGCCATAGGGATATGCAACAGGGAGATTTCGGCACTGAGATTTAGGAAGACATGTTGCTTACAACACCTGAATGAAGAGTGGCAATATGCTCTTGCATGTTCAGGTGGTAGCAGGAGAAGAGACAGACAAGAGAGATGGATCACCGCTTTCCTCGTACTGACTCTCTGAAGAATATGTACACTTTAGCCACACGGTGGCATGACGAGTCTACCCACAGCCTTTCCTAGCGTGGGGGTGGGGAGAGAGAGGAAATGGAAGGAAAGCAAGATCTGGAAACAGCAGGAGACTTCAGGCAAACCATCCTTGGCCTGCCATTGTCACTGACAGGAGTGATGGAAGGGAGAGACAAGAGACAGTAGAAATTACTTGACCTAGAAAAGGCAACAATCAGGCAATCCAACTTTGGGTAAACTCATCGAGATTTTCCATCGATATTCTCCTACTTTCAGGCTAATTTTTCTAGGCCCCAGATTTTTTTTTACCAACCTGAATTTTTAAAAGTCACGCCTGTCAAAAGATCAGAAGGAACAACCTAAACTCAGTCAAGACAATCCACTTAAAACAGGTTGCCTTGTATCTTCAGAAGTGTTTGTGCATTTCTGTTTAGTGGGATAAGGACTATATTATCATTTATTAGAGATAATGGTCCCTGTCTTACAATGGGAAAATATCAAAGACAAAAAACCTTATGAGATCCAAAAGGATAATTCTTGAGTGATGATGTTTTATTCACTGTAATGTGCTGAAGGACCATTTCTGGCCCAGGATAAGGTGAAAATCAATCTGGACACACAAAATCTCACTTGTTGAGTACCAGCACTAGTATCTAGTTTAGGATCATCTTCTATATAGTGCCTAAAATAGTTCTAAGACTTTCCAGAATTCAAACCACAATACTCCTGGAAAAAAATGCCCTGACATATTTAAAAACCAAAATTTGAGCATTATTATGTTAAGGAAAATAATTTAGTATTCAATTAATTGGGTTAGTATTCTATTAGCACATTTCTTAAATCTTTGACTTTATACGTGATGACCGGTTCAACAAGAGTGGGATGTCCATTCAGGGTGGTATGACGTGCACTTTCTCCGCGCCAGTAACACAGTGCGTGCTCAATACATGTTTACTGTTTAAGTGAACTGCACTGTATTCAATATAAGATTGTCTAGCAAAGTCAAACTGAATTCTTTTAAAAACAGTCTTCTATTCCAAGACACACACCGGTCCACAAAGCTCAGTGTGTTCCAAAGAAATTCAATTCTATGCACAGGGATAAAAGCTAAAGATGTTAACTCTTTTCATCCAGACTGCTTGGCCTCCAATCTGGAAGTCTTGGATAGAGTAAAATTCCAGGATGCTAATGTAGATTTGTTTAGCCTTCTAGAAACTAGCTACATTTATAGGAGGTGCTGGCAGTGACTACAGATTAATATCCAACAATGGCAAAAACAAAATTTTAAAACAAATTAGTTTTCTTTTTAAAAAATGAACTTTGAAATTTATAAAACATGCATTATCTAGGCAGGGAACACAAAATCCAATTTCTGACTAGGTAACTAAATATAATTCCTGTTTAACTCTATAACATGTATCATCTTACAGACACAGAATGTTAAAGAAAGAATACAACTCAGCATCTTGGGTTTCCTGCTGTGCTGTCAGTGTGATCACAGAACCGTGAAAAACAGATGATCACAATTAGAGGTCCATATCTATCCTTTCAAATAATTTAAACAGAAAGAATAAAGGATGAATAAGCTTGAAAAAAGCAATTTAGTTATAAACTATAGTGTCTTAAAACAGACATGAGATTAAAGTCAGTTTTGTTATTTTTACAACTGCAGGAACTCTTCTTTCAGAAAACTTTTTTTTCAGATTCCCATCTAAGAAAAAAGGGAAAGGGCTAAGATATTAAAACTACTTTGTGTTTGTCTTTAGTTCCAAAAAAGAACAGAATACTAGCAAGGAATGTCCATTTTTTTAATAATATATTTGCAATTTAAAGACTATGAAAGGGGATTTTTCTCTTTCCACTCCTAAGCATATCACCAGTTAGAAAAAGCCAGGAATATTACACAGCGCCCCTACTCACACTTTTTTTTTTTTTAAAAAAGCACAAGCTCTTTAGAAACAAAGGGCTGCATTGGCCCTCATCTCATAATGCTGTTCACGTTTGAGCTGGCCCTGCTTAGACTTTATTCTCTGATGGCAGATAAAGGGGAAAGCATCTCTGCTGCTCTGCTTGCTTTCTTTGGGCAAGTTTGCCACTAGGATGAGAAAAAGACCCAAGACACCTGACTTTCTGAAATACCATAAAATTATAAACTCCAGTCATAATTAATTTGTTTTAAGGTCTTTCAAAATAGAATTATGAATACATCTTTACAGAGACCTAAACTTTTAGCAGTAGGTTGGAGTTGAGATTTGAATAAATGCATTAGAAAAGGTGAGGAACATTCAGAATTAAGAAGTCACCAAAGGCACAGAGCTGTAGGGACATTTCATAATTCTGTTTCACAGCTTGATTTAATGATCTCTGCTTTTTCTTTTACTTTTTAAGTAGAATTAAGTCTACTTGTTTACACTAACATGAGATAACACTGCCCTTTGCTACTACAGTGGCAATGGTTACCTTATTTTTTCATCTTAGTTTAAAAAAATGAACTCAGCTATTTTAAAGCACTTTACAAACTTTGTTCTTACAAATAATTTTACTATATTCCACAGGCAATCATACTGATCTAACAAGCGATTAATTTGTCTTTGGTGCCTCAGTCGATTAGGATTCTGCCCAATTCCAGCAGGCACAATTATTTAATCATTGGAAAGGAACTTAAAAAACAAAAAACAGGAGCGCTTTCATGAAGTCAAAATAAAGATGCTCAAATACATAACTCACTTTTCAAAGTACATAAGAAAAAAACAGGAATCTGTTTTGCTTGGGAAGAGTTCAGTCTGATTTCCAGTAACACAATTTCTAGCAGTGGTTTGGCCCTGGACAGATTTCTGATGGGGTTACTTCTTTTTCTGTTATATATAACAATACTAACTGGCTAACAATGCACACTGCCAAATTCACTGCTATTATTTTTTAAATAATTGGTTGAACAGGGAATCACTAATTAGAATCCAACCCTCTGAAATAACAGTTTAATGAAATTCACTCTTGCAGCATAAGAAAATACAACATCTTGGCAGAAAACATTTAAGGGTCAGCTCAGTGGAACTGATATGATGGCCTTCTTTTTGGAGACTGTGTACGGCTGACCAGAAGCCTAGAAAATACTGAAGACTAAACACACTGGGGATTGTTGTTGTTGGTTTTGTTGTTGTGGTGTTACTATTTCCACTCACCAGCTCGAAGGGGTCGTGGAACTCCCCCAACAAAGATAGTTTTTCTGGGGTCCAAAGGCTGTGAACCATCCATTACAAAGTCACTGTCACTTAGGTTCCATGGTCGAATTTGCACCTGAAAAAAAGTCGTTTACTTGGTCCTTACTTCATTTCCATTAACCCCAAATGAGAATAAGGTGACTAAAGATAAACCCACTGATTTGTGCATTGTACAAGATACACAACCCAAACAAAATCCAGTTATTAGTTAATGTAATCTCTAGACATATGCTGTGAAACCTTCAGAAACCACCTGTGGTTTTAAAAAAGGGTAGCCTTTTATAGATAAGAGTCTGGGTTTTGAATAAGACCCATTTTAACACGTTTAACTGTTCATAACCTGTCACATTATAGCACTTAGCTTTTTAAGAGGTCACCTAAAGAGGGAATAGGAACTTTTAGAATATTTTCTAAAAATTATCTATATCTCTGGCTTTTAAATTATCACCCCTTAAAATGAAAACATTTATCTTTCAGCAATATGATTTAACACAGTTTAACAAGTTAGCACACAATTACCAGCAATATCAAATACTGAAGGGCACAGAGTTATCTACTTTTGGTTGATCTGATTTTCCTAAATAAATCCAGTAAAATAAAGTTAAGTCTAGAAATTCAAGTAAATTTTCAAAGAGTAGGAAAAGAAATCTCTATGACATATTTCTTTCTATTTGGTAATGTCTCTTCACTGGGACTGACTCCCTGTCCATAGTTTATACTATGCTCTCCTTATCGTATAAAATATTTCACCAGAATCGTAACCTTAAAACATATTCCTTTCAATCCATAACTGAACTATCACAGAATAGCTTAAAACAAAACCACCACCAAAAAACCCACTCACACAGAAAGGCCAGTTTCAGCACGGACTGAAAACCACCTGTCCATGCGCTCAGCTGGCCATGTGTTCAAGCAGGCCAGCTGTAAGGGCGAAGAAACAAGCAGTGGTTTTTAAGGAACATGCCTCTCCTTTCACCTCATTGATTACGATAGGAAACAAAACAGCTGAACTTTAATTTCCTTAGTATCAACAAAATTTTTTACTTTTCCCATTGCTCAACCACCAACACTTAATGCAAGGAAATATATATGACAATTTTTTATGTGGCTTGCCTTATATCCAGTAGTTCTTCTATCTGAAAGATAAATCTGCCAATGACACTTTCAAAACACCTTGAATCAACTCCAAGACTGGCATTGCTCATTAGAAACAGGCTACACATTCATTATGACTGTTACAAAATTTACCCCCTACACAACTTTTGGAGCTTTTATGACACAGTTGCCTTTACCAGTTACTGGAAACCATAAAATCTCCACATGGGGGAAAAGAAAATCCAGTTCTTTCCTTGTAAAATCTAGTCTGTTTGACTAAATTATCAATCCCTTGATATGTACCACAAAGACAGATTCACCAATACCATAAAACATCATTTTCAAATGCCTTCATGAGGGCTCCTTATTAATGTTTAATTAAAAACACAATCTCCTGACACCAAAAAAAAGGATTCTAATGTCAACACACAAAAGACAAGGCAAATCTTTTTCTGTACAGAGCCCTTTTTTCTTCTAGTCTCATCCCTAGTAAGGTAGTTAAGGTAGCTTCAGGATCTGGTAATTCTATTTACTTTATGATAACTGAATTCAATCATATGGCTCACAAATAAAAACAATTCGTGTGTAATATCCGTAGTGTTCTGGTTTCATTTAATCAGAAGTACAGAAAATAAAGCCTCACACAATAGCTGGAGGTTGCTGTTACTTCAAAGAACTCTGCAGAAGATCTCAAATCCGCCTGCTGAGATGCTTCACTGCTGCCTCTTCTTCCCTCTAACACCCTCCCCACCCCTTCATTACATCACACACAACCCATTCCCTTACCCTATTCTTGGGAAAAATACAGGAAGAAGACTAGGGAGACAGTAATGATTAACCATATTCACAAAACCCACATTTCCCAGCTGCCATCACAAAACAGCTCCTCAAAGCTCACGCCACCGCGGATTCAGAGAAATGTCAACACGGGCCAACATCAGCACAGTCTACGTGCTAAGCAAGAAATATTGTGGTGCTGTTTGCATTGAGAAGTTTCATTCACACTCCAGTTTCTTTCTGAAATATAAGACCATTCTTACTCAGGAATGTTCTCCATCTTCTAAAGTTTATTCTCAGACCTCAGGGTCTAATATTCATGTTCTATCTTTCTGACTTACTCTTTGAATAAATTCTCTGGTCCCAAGACACGCACACAAGCACACACACACACACACACACACACAAACACATAGGATTCTCTACTCTTTTAGTCCCATACTTTGTAAGCTGACTCAAATATTTTGTAGAAAGGAATACAATATAAATAAAAGAACTTTTTATTATCTTTATTTCTTTAATAATTATTTTTGAGAAATGTTGAAATTAGACCTCTATCTTAATTCAACACAAACTTCCCCTGGCAAAACAACTTTTACATCCACAGTGACTACTCTGTGTGTGTATATATGTCTTTGTAAAACAATTCTTCTACTATGTTGTCAAATAGGCTACACGCTGGGCAGTAAAAGCCCTAACATCCTAAGGAAAAGATAAGGAAAAGATTACTTTAAGTGAAATTGACATGGTTCCAGTACCACTTCCTGAAGAAACCTGATCACATCTGGTTACAAAGGTGACTCCAGGAAGAGGCTATCTGGCAGACAGCACCCACGAGCCCTTTGCCTGCGCCACAACCACACGGCAAGGGTTACACAGCACGGAACGTCTGTAGGGCCAGACAGGTAGCATAAACATGTCAGGTTACCAGGACAACAGTTAGTAGGCAGGCAGTGACACTATGGAGTAAACCACTCCTTTTATTTCGTTTTATATTATACTTGATGAACAATGTTGTGTTAGTTTCAGCTGTATAGCAAAGTGATTCAACTACACATATATGCGTGTATCCTTTTTCAAATTCTTTTCCCATTTAGGTTGTTATAGAATATTGAGCTGAGTTCCCTGTGCTATAGAGTAGGCCCTTGTTGGTTATCTATTTTAAATACAGCCATGTTAAACCACTCCTTTTAAAGGAAGTAGACACTTCTCTCAGCTAGTATTTATCATTTGCGAATGTGTTGTCAGACTTTTTCATTTCTCAAAAATAGCTATAAATTCAGATTTTTATGTGAAACTCCAAGATTTCTGAATGTTGGGAACTCATTCAAATGTGAAAGTCACTTGTACAGGCTAGACAAAATTAACTGCAGGCCAGATCATTTCTGTAGGCTCCAGTCTGTGATCTCTGGTTAGAAAGGTTTAGTTATCACACAGTTCACAAAGGAATGTTTTGTTTCATAAGCACTTATGAGAGAAAATATTAATACAAAAATGGTTTTCCCTTAGTTTCAGTTCCTTTTTTAAGCATGTATTCCAATGGAAGTTATGGTGAGGACCATAAACCTTCTAGCTGAATTATTGGTCTTCTAAACTTTTATCTTCTGATTTGATAATTGGCTTTGTATAAATGCTTATCTCCAAAGGCAAAATCTTTTTAAGGATAAAGGCAAAAACCAAACATAAAGATTGACAGCATAAATATACGAATTTATACCATAAAGTGACTTCAACAGCTTTCAAGAAATCTAAAACAACTTAATATTAACAGCAACAGTTAGTACTGAGTTCAAAATGGGTCGTAAAGCAGCAGAGACAACTTGCAAAATGAACAATGCATCTGTCTCAGGGAACTGCTAACGAACGTACAGTGTAGTGGTGATTCAAGAAATTTTGCAAAGGAGATGAGAGCCTTGAAGATGAGGAGCGCAGTAGCTGGCCATCGGAAGTTAACAACGACCAACTGAGAGCAATCATTGAAGCTGATCCTCTTATAATTATACGAGAAGTTGCAGAAGAACTTGATGTTGACCATTCTATGGTCATTCAGTATTTGAAGCAAATTGGAAAAGTGAAAAGGCTCTTTTAGTGGGTATCTCATGAGCTGACCGGAAATCAAAAAAATTGTCATTTTTGAAGTGTCATCTTCTTCTATTCTATGCAACAACAACGAACTATTTCTTGATTGAACTGTAATGTGTGATGAAAAGTGGATTTTATATGACAGATGCTGACGACCACTCAGTGGTTGGACAGAGAAGAAGCTCCAAAGCACTTCCCAAAGCCAAACTTACACCAAAAAAGGTCATGGTCACTGTTTGGTGGTCTGCTGCTGGTTTGATCCACTACAGCTTTCTGAATCCTGGCAAAACCATTACATCTGAAAAGTATGCTCAGCAGTTGACGAGATGGACTGAAAACTGCAATGCCTGCAGCCAGCACTAATCAATAGAAAGGGCCCAATTCTTTTCCTCAACAATGCCTGAATGCACGTCACACGGCCAACACTTCAGAAGTTGAATGAATCGGACTACAAAGTTTTGCCTCCTGCACTACATTCACCTGGCCTCTCACCAATCGACTACCACTTCTTCAAACAACTTGGCAACTTTTTGCAGGGAAAATGTCTCTACAACCAGCAGGAGGCAGAAAATGCTTTCCAAGAGTTCACTGAATCCCAAAGCATGGATTTTTCTTCTGTAGAAATAAGCAAATTTATTTCTCATTGGCAAAAATGTGTTGACTGTAATGGCTCCTGTTTTGATTAATAAAGATGTGCTTAAACCTAGTTATAATGATTTAAAATTCACAGTCTGCAAGCACAGTTATGTTTGTACCAACCTAATAACTTAAATTTCATTTTATTTAAAACAGAGTCATTAATAGGGATAAGGTTAGGCTAAGTTCTAGGGGGAAAAAATTAAGAAATATAATGCAGGTCGTTTATTTTGATAGGGTGCTATAACATTATTTCCTAAAAAGAAAATGTCATTGAAAATTTGCAAAAGCCACTAAGTTAAATAAAAAATGCATTTTTATTGTATCTTTAATAACAGGATAAGAACAGTTTTAGCAAGAACAGTTTTAAATACAAGTCTTAGGGCTTCAAGTTTCTGAATATGACCAAATCTCCCTATAGCTCTGGAACTCTCTCAGTTCAGATCACTATTTAGAATTTAGACACGACCTTGGTGGGCTACAGTCCATGGGGGTCGCAAAAAGTCAAGACATGACTGTGCTACTAAGCACACACTACCAGTAAATAATGTTATCTTGAGCTCACTTTGCACATCTCATCCTATACCTGCTCTGGTCCTCTCTTTAGGTTACAAATACCTACCACTTGAAGGGTTCTACTGTGTGGTGCCTTCCTTTTCATTTGCTGGGCTCAAGGCAGCTCCAAAGAGCAACCAAACTGTTCAGAGCCAACAGTGCAATCTGGTGGTCAGTTTAGGAAATTACCTGACCAAACACCTCTTTCAGGCCATTTGTTCTCTTTCCCACAAATTACCCATAAAGCTTATAGTTCAGCATCCCCCCAACCCAGCCCCATTTCCTTTTTCCTCTTTTCAGTACCCTTCAAACTCCTACTCAAGCTCTTCAGGAAAATGTCTCCATTTTTCTCTCCCTAATCCTACAATCATCCTTTTAATCGACGTGAATCAAAAAAACAACAGCGCAGAACCATCAGGACTGCTCTCCCCAGTAAGCAGCATCCCAGCTCTTCTGACAGCCAGGATGAGTCAGCTAAACCGAGGTCTGCAGACATACAGCTGCGACAGCTCAGCTCTAGTGTAATGCACCCGAACCCGCCCCGGCTGTCAGCACTTCTATTTTAAGCATCACAGCCCTCACAGAATGACTGGAGTGCCCCATAGTATCACAGATAAGCTAGTCTGTGGTTTCTGAGGCATCTTTATCTCATCCACGGTGCAAGGGGTTGTTTTATTATTATGACCACTATAAAACTAAGAGTCATAACGGCAATAATTGTGGTTGAGACTCTTCAAAGTATTTTCGTATTTGGTATCTCACCTCAACCTAATTTTCACCACATAATGCACTAACAAACAGCTCAGCCACCTTTGAGGAGTTCGGGTGCTACCTATTATTCTCAAATACTGTCCTCCACCCAATGGAGAGGAAAAGGAAATGCCCTCCCTGTATCTTCTACAGTTAAGTGGCCAGAAAGGACTTAATAGCTGCTCAGAGCCATTGGCCTTGATATGACTCCTGTACCCTGGCCAGGTCTGGGGCCACCCGGCAGAACTCCACTGGGACTCAAAGCAAATGAAGATTATTCCTCAGGCACCAACGGGTTGCTGGCCCCGGAGAACCTCAGCAAAATAGCCAGGATTCTTCCTACACAGGGAGACAAAAGTAATCCCAGGAAATTCTCTTACACCGTCCTAGGATGCTCCAAGGCCCACCACCAGTATCCGGAAATAGTGCAGGTACAAGACGGAAACTGGTGCCATCTTTGCCAGGCTGCAGAGCCTGATGCGCAGAAACCACCGGCTCCACTGGGACCTTCGGTTATTGCTGAACAATTCGGTTGCACTCTGCACACTGTTTCATAAGGGCACCCAGTACAAAAGAAGAGCATGCATAAACTGCCCCGAAAATGATGACGTACACCTTCTTGCTCTACACTTGATATAATAGAGCCATTATCAATTAGATGATATGATTAATATCTGGACTTAACATTCATAAGATTCAAGGAAACACCTTCCCGCTAAAGGTTTTCCAGACCCCCTCAGGGACACCTACATGTGTGTTAGTCACTCAGTTGTGTCCGACTCTTTGAGACCCCATGGACTATAGCTCTCCAGGCTCCTCTGTCCATGGAGTTCTCTAGGCAAGAATACTGGACTGGGTTGCCATGCCCTTCTCCAGGAGATCTTCCAGACCCAGGGATCAAACCCCGGTCTCCCACACTGTAGGCAGATTCTTGACCATCTGAGCCACCAGGGAAGCCCCCAGGGACACCTGATCACTTTGCTGTTTGGCTCCCCCACCCAACTGCTGTCTATAATACTTCCATCATAGCACTTCGACTCCTTACTCCACTTACTGTTACATGGCTATTTCTCTCCATCGGACTCCAGGGGCCTCTAAGGCTGAGACCACTTCTCCGTGTGGGTCCCGACTGCTCAGCACAGTAGCCAAGCCTTAGTGAGCGCTCTGAGCTCTTTAGTTTAATGGTGAATTAACGAAGGTTTTCCCGAGGGGCAGACAGTGGTGCTCTAAGAATCGGTCCAGGAGCTGACCCTCTATAGCTGCCTGATCACTCTCCTCACTCCACCAAAAGTTACCTTCCAGAGACATGGAATTATAGTATGTCTGCTCACCAGTGGGTGCCCCAGGGCTTGGGCCTAATTTGCGAAAATTTCTGATGCCACCAGGGGACCCACTCAGTGATCAGAATTACCTAGTGCTTGTCACCACTTCTGATGTTCCCACATCACTCAGAAAGTATAAGCATAATAGATGGTTTTCTTTTGAAAGAAAGAAGAAACTAGCACTTTTGAGCACCTACACTGCCCCATGGTGCTAGGCATTTTACACACACCGTCACATTTAAACTCTCCATAACTGTTATGCTATAAAATTATCCCTCCTTTAAAGACAAAGAAACTTGTCAGTGTGAAACCAACTCAGGACTGAAACAGGTTTCTCTGACCCCAAGTCTATAGACAGTCTTTCCACTGCAGTGATGCCGTGTGCCTGCAAGGCTCCCTGTCCTCCAGGCCACTGGCCACCAGCTCTGCTTCACAAAAGTCAAAATAGTCAAACTTCGCAAATAGTCAAATAGTTAAGACTTTGCAAATAGTTAGACTTCGTCAAAGTCAAAATAGTCAAACTTTGCAAATAGTCAAATAGTTAGACTTCACAAATAGACTTAGCAAAAAGTCAAAAAGTCTGCTTCCTTCAAAAGTCAAAATACATTTTTGTGAGCGATTAATCTCTCTCCTTTCCAATCTCATATGGCCTGTTCTCAATGCATTAAGAAATGACCCATAGACTCTTCTTAAAGCTACTAACAAAACCAGCAGTTAGAAAAGCTCGAAAATGATTTAACAATGAAACTGGCACTATAGTCAGCTATTTTTTAACTTCTAGGTTCATAGCCTCAGGCGCTTGTACTCTGCAGCCAGACAATTTTGTCCAATGTCTACATAAATGTGTATTTTCAGCTCCATGGTGCTAGGGCAAGGATGTTGTCCCTGGCATGCTGTTCACTAAAACTCTTGAGAGGAATGTACACATAAAAGCTCAAGTTACCTAAGTTTTTCCTGGGACGAAGCCTATTCTTTGAGCGAGCTTCACGGAATACTAATTCCACCAGAATCTTCACAAGTATAATCCCCAGAGAGGTATATAATATGCTGGGTTAAACAATCTTAAACACATTTATTTATTGCAAAACTCCTCAGAACTTTAATATATCAATGTTTCCCAAATGTTCTTGGCTATTAAATCTTTAATTAAAGGAGAAAGCGGATACAAAATCTACAAAAGTGCCCAGTAAGCAACACCTGTTATTATCAAGAGCAAACCTTCTGTCAGTGATCCTCTCAAGAGACCAGTGTGTGATGAGACAAGTGTTCTTCAGAACACACTTTGGAAAACCCTGAATACAGTCCTTAGGGGATGGGGTTGGCTATTTCATCCCCTAGTTACCATCTTGTACACTGCAACTGCAGCATCTTTTAGGCCTTTCTAGAAAGGAATAACAACTTTCAAAGACTTAAGCACTATGAAACCCTGGACCCATTTGCAAATTCAGAGATTCAGGGAGGGGAAAAAAAAAAAAAAAAAAGGGACTTATGAATAGGAGGTACTTCTCTCATTTTAGAGGAGGAATTCTTTCTTTGGAGAAATTCTTATGATGGGAGGTGCCCAAAGCAGGAATTTAGCCTGAGGACCCAAGGAACAAATAAATAAATCAAGAAGATCAGAGTGCTAAAGATTTCCAAGGTTGAGATAGTACACAAAACCAGATTTGATTGAGTCAAGATAAAATTATTGTTATTGTCTTAGGAAGTAGTAGGTGGGGAATGAAAGAGTTTGAGCAAATATACCAAAACCCAAGGACTGAGGCCATCAATCAAGATTGCCCTATAAGCCCTTAACTGTTTTTCCCAATTTAATTTCCCTCTATTCCCTTCATACATTGGTGTTCCATCTGAAGTGTTCTGCATTCATACCACATTATTTCTTATTTCTGTGTTCATACTGTTACGTTTCTCCAAAATGTCTATTCCCTCACATCTCTACACTTCTGGTCAACCTCCAAACTCGCTTCATTCTTCAAAGCCCCATTTAAGAGACACTTCATCCAAGAAGCTTTCTTTCATCACTCATGCTACATATGAATTGTTCAAAATATTTAATCTACATTTTACCTTCATTATAGTCATTATTTTTCTTAATCTGACAAATATTTGAGAACCTTTTATTCACCAGGCTCTATAAATTTGTGTACTTACACATTTTTAAAAATCTACTCATTATACTATTAAGCTTTTGAACACTTGTTTTCATGTCTAATTCAAAGTATTCTGATTCACAGTAACCAATACTAAGGTCTTGCCCCTAGTAGGCACTCAAATATGGTTTGAAGGGAAAAAGGAGGGCATAGCATTTTTTAAATTATATGTGGGCTGGAGATAGCTATAATAGAAAGTATGATTCACTATCGAATGGTGCAGTGATCAGAGAAGGCTTCATAAAAGAGATGACATTTGAGAGGAGTCTGAAAATGAGGGTAGGAATTAGAAATTGAAATGGGGGCAGAAATATTTTAGTTGATTGGAATATGGGGTTCAGGAGGGAAGCAGAAAAAGTTAAGGTTGGAAAAAAATTTGAAGTCAGACTAGAAAAGTCTTAAATCCTAGGCAAAATAATCCCAGTTATTTTTGTAACTTTAAAAAGTGACTAAAAAATTCTAGAGATTCCTCTGATATATAAATGGGGGTAGGAGACACTGGAATGATAGATTAGGTAGAATTAAAAATTAAAGAAATAAACCAGCTTCTATTTCCAGTTTCCTTTTTTTCCCTCCACCATTTGTTTTTCAATTTTTGTCTTTCTAGTTTTAAATGGATGGCCTGAACAATAACCTGAAGAACTGGCCTTACATAAGCACACGTCAGTTTGGTAAGACAGTTTTTAAAATATATAGCAATGTCGATCCATCAAGTTTTAGGATATTTATAAACTGTGATTGTGCTATAAACTTTAAGGAGGAGGAATTAAGAAACTTCTCTGACGCTCCCTTGGTGTTTGCTAGCCCATATCTCTGGCCAAAGTGTTCTAGAAGTTAAGAATCATGACGTCTTCTTCCTCACCTCCTTTTCAGGGTTACCGTTTTCAGCCCCTCCATCTGTTAGACCCTCTCAGGTTTCCTCTTCTATCAGTCTGCTGTCTTGAACCTTCAGGTTCCGCCTATTTATACATTCAAAAAGTAGAGTCCCCTTAACAAGAGGGACCACTGTCAGTGTCTGCCTCCTTCACCGGAAGCATGGACAAGGACACAGCTGTCCTCTGGGATGCCTGGGACATGTGAGCTATGGAACTGCTCTTGCCAGAGGAGGGGGAAGAACACACACAAATCTAGAGACTGTGCAATTACTCCTGCTCTTGCCAATTTGTCTTTCATTCTTTAAGCCTGAGGGATCCTCTACTCAATACTCTGTAATGGACTACATGAGAAGAGAATCTGAGAAGAGTGAATATATGTACGTGGATAACTGATTCACTCTGCTGTACTCCGGATACTAACACAACATTGTCAATCAACTGTACTCCAATAAAAACTATAAAAAAAAAAAAAAAAAAGACTGAGGGGTTAATTATCAGGCCATAAATACAGTTTCTTTTGCCATCTTTCAGGATCAGACCTATATATGGAGTAGTCTGAGAGGAGTCATTTAATGAAAGGTAATCACTGACCAGAAATAGAACTACCTGAAATCCACTAATTATAGATTCATTTTAGTTAAAAAACAAACACAATCTCAGAAAGGGTAAGTAAGGGGAAAGCTTTTTATCAGGCACTGTATTAGGAAAAGCATGTGATTAACCTAATCCACACAAAGGGAGTGGGAGGCTGATTGTGGAGAAGGGAGAGGCAAAGGAGAGAAAATCTGTGAGATCCCTCTGGAACATGGGGTATATTTCCCAGGAGAAATTCAGGGAGGATTGGACAGAACTCAACAACAGAATGAGGGCACTAAGAACCTGAAAGGCGGCCAAGCTAAAAAGCAGGAAAAGCAGGAGAGAGTCACAGCTCTGGTCTGGTGAGTGACCTCTAGAGGCTGACTTTACCTAGAGCTACAGCCGAGGTCCTCATTTACTCCCAAAGGTTCAACCCAGCTCTCACTTTCTGTGGGAGCATCCAAGATGAGGTGGAATGTACTGAAATCTGGGCAGGGGGAGAGGGGTAGGAATGGGGGGGAAGTGTGGCCAAATAAGGCTGGGAGTGGAAGATGTGGAGCGAACGCCAAGAAAGAGAAGGTTTCAAAAATGGAGCCAAAGAGCCGGAACCCCAAATGGGATCCAGTTCATTAGAATTATAGGCATTTGGGGACTTTCATGTTTCCCATGCTAAGTTTAATTTAAATTGCTTATGCTGGAAATTCTGAGTATGCCTGGGTCAAAGAAATATGTGATCAGCAGCCACCTCTCAGAACTCACCAAGCTCCAATAAAACTGCTTCATTTGAGCTCAGAAAACGGAAACTGCAATAAGGAAGAAATTTGTAGAGACACAAACAATGGAAGTTAGTTTCCCTATAAACATTTCCAAAACAGATAATTACACTATTTAATTTCAAAAGTCCTTCATACCAAGGGTAATATGCATATTTGGCATGAAAATATTCAACAGTAATGGTGCTGCCTCCATACCACCTCTGTCTGCTCATCCCCTCTCACAGGGATGTCCAGTCCTGGGGTGAGCTTTCCCTGACCAAGCACACGATCCATCTCCTCCCATACAGCCAGAGCACGGCCCTGCTAAGGTACACAGCTCTGTCTACTCATCTCCAGGCTCCTCCCCTCAATTCAACAGCTTCTTTATCTCCTGTGGGTATAACTCTCTCAATATGTACCTCTACCTCTCTGTCATTTGATAGATACAAACATATCTCAAATCCCCTTCTACAGTGTACAACCAACCCCACATTAACACTGCCGAGCTCACCCCCACACCTCTTCCACTGATATGTCAGTGGCAGCCTCTCTGAAGGGTGACCATTTTCCCCTGACATCTCACCTTGCCAAATTAGGCTCAGTCTGTCTAATTTCATATTATTCCAAAGAGGTTTACAAGTTACTGCAGCTTTCTTATTATTATCTCAGAAGAAACACACTCCCATTCCAGTCAGTCCCCATGTTTCCCTCAACACAGCCTCTCCACGCTGTTTAATTTAAGACCAAAGTTAACAAAGGCCCCCTACTCTTTTTCCCAACCTACTATTTTCTACTGTTTTTCTGTATAGCTACCTGAATAGCTACCCTATCCAATGTTGTTTACTGCTGTTATAGAAACTGGATAATGGCCCCAGAAATGGAAAGTTACAGAGGTACTTTCAAACTTGCTGAAATCCTTGCCTCTTCTTCTACGTCAATCATTGTGACATGACTCAGGGTTTCCTTTCCTTAGTAACTCTCTCCTGCTTTACATGCTGCCTTCTCCCACTTAGAGGTGGCCACTCCTGGCATCATTCTTCTGCAAACAATTATACACCCTGTTCCATTTTTTTCAAAAGATGTTGCTCAGTAGGTAAGCGCTGATCTCGCGCTCCCCAGTCCTCTAGCACCATGTAGGAGTAGCAGCACTGTGCAAGTACCCGACCTCATCAAATGCTTTCACGCACATTTTCCTCTTATCTGAGCCTCTCAACATCCCAGAGAGGAACTATTGGTCTTCTCATTTTATCGGCGAGGAAACCAAGTTGCAGCAAGGATTAGGTGACTTATGCAGTCAAGCAGATATTTAAATGCTAGAATCAAGACTCAAACTGGGAGCTGTACATCTGACCACAACTGCTGCCCCATACATGTTTCTGAGGGTAAACCTTGCTGTTAACCAAGCCCACACCTCTGGTTAAGTCTTACAGGGATGCTGCAGGCCCCGTGGTAAACATGTGCCTTGGCCCCTTAGTCCACACTACTGTTTTTACTCTATTTCCCACTCTGAGTATCAGGCCTTGACACACAAGTCTCACCCCTATCCCAACCTCCTTAGGGATCATTGTTGTTTAGTCACCAAGTCATGACCGACTCTTTGCGATCCAATGGACTGCAGCACGCCAGGCCTCCCTACTCCTCCCCACTTCC
The DNA here is from genome assembly GCF_019320065.1 of Cervus canadensis. Taxonomy (NCBI): domain Eukaryota; kingdom Metazoa; phylum Chordata; class Mammalia; order Artiodactyla; family Cervidae; genus Cervus; species Cervus canadensis. The sequence continues at coordinate 36,697,764 of NC_057393.1, read as the reverse complement.
TGGAGTTTACTTCTGCCGTATTATTCAAGTTTTTTCTTCTGCCCTGAACAGTCTTGCCTCTTTTCCACTGATATCCCCTCTGTCAGGAGAAAGGTCTTCCTTTCTCACCCACTGACTTATTCACTCACACTCTTTGGCTCAGAAACCACAGACTCAACCACAAATTCTGTAGAAGTGTGCATTATTTATGGCGTTGGGTCCATGTTCCCCATCTTTCCCCACCCCTTCTCTGTTTGAAGCTATTCACTCTAGAGTGTAAGCTCCTGGCCCAGAAGGCTCTATTTAGCCAGCTGTGGGTACCACCCAGCACAAAGCTTTGCATTCAAAATCACATAAACACCAAAGATTATGATCTTTTATTTTTTAAAAAAATAAATAAATCACTCCTACCCTTGATCTGAAATAATGACAGAAACCAGCTGCCAAAACCACTAAGGGCATTATTTACTTCAATTCAGAGTTTCTCAATAGGAATTAGCTTAAAAGAACTGTAAAGTGAAAGACAAGGGCACATTTGTTTACATGCAGTCCCAAACATATAAAACCAAAAACTGAGAAATTTGTTATTAGCTCCCCATCAACAATAGTCCAGCGCTACCACATAGCGAAGTCACCCTGGGTAAGAGGATCCTAGTTCCCAGCATTCTCATGACAAGGAGAAGGTGATCAGCTATTCTGATTGTATACATGCTCTGGAAAAGCAACAGATGGCTGCACGTTACTTACTGGTTTATCCTTGATGGTGGGGCTTGACACACACAGGTACAGTTTCCCATCTTCCTCTAGGCAGGCGTCTATCAAAGCTTGTACCGAGCTCTCCTCCTGGAACAGCAGAAAGGCATAGCCTTGGGGAGGACAAAAACAAAGGGGTGGGGGGAGGAATCAGTAAATTAGACTCAAAGTACCAATTAAAAACTCATCTATTGTTTCACTTTGGTAAGTTCTTACTAAAATCTAAGAACCTGAAGTAGGACATAGGGAAGAAATAGTCACTGAGACCCTCATGTGCCAGGCACTCTATTCAGTTCAGTTGCTCAGTCATGTCTGACTCTTTGCAACCCCAAGAATCGCTGCACGCCAGGCCTTCCTGTCCATCACCAACTCCCAGAGTTTACTCAAACTCATGTCCATCGAGTCGGTGATGCCATCCAGCCATCTCATCCTCTGTCGTCCCCTTCTCCTCCTGTCCCCAATCCCTCCCAGCATCAGGGTCTTTTCCAATGAGTCAACTCTTCGCACTCTCTCTATTTGATACTCATACATTTTACCTTGATTTCTCAAATGACTCAGGGAAGCAAGTTCAGGTCACATCTATGGAATTTTCATTATATAGGTTTGGTCAACTTTCATGAGGGTTGGACACAACTTAGTGACTGAACAACAACAACAAGAGGTTCACCTGTGGCCTGAGCCACAACTGCTCTTGAAACAAGCATCACCTGGCCTCCAATTTTTATAAAGCTCTATGCTTGACACGTGCTTCAATCTGGATGTGTGCTGAAGACACTATGCTAACTGAAAGGAGCCAAGCACAAAATACTATATATTTTATGGAATGCCCAGTATAGGCAAATCTATAGAGACACAAATAGATTAGTGATCTACTGTCCAGGGCTGGGGGAGTGGAGGGAATAGATACTGTGTTTCTTATGGGAATGATGAAAATCTGCTAAAATTGATTGTGTTGGTGACTACGTAACTCTGTTAACATACTGGAAACCACTGAACCATACATTTTAAATGGGTGAACTGAGAATCATATCTCAATGAAAGTTGTCAAAAAAAAAAAAGAAGAAGCTCAGCAATAGGCTAGTGTTGTCTTTATATGTTATGTCTGATGGTAATGCTCTGTTTCTTCAAGGATATTCTCCTGCCTCACAGCTGAGTACATGATCTGCAAACATGGACATGAGCTGCAGGATGTCCATAGACATGCTGAGCTTTGTCCCATTCAGTAAGATTTACTGAGCAACTGTTACAGACGACACACAATCTATGGATTATGAGGAATAGTGAGAGGAACTAGACTTAAGTTCCAGCTGTCCAGAGACTTACATGGTAGAAGAAACAGACTTTAAAACAATTAACTACTTGCTACAAAGCTGAGGGAGATAAATGGAAATATAAAGTACTGTGGGAGCCCAGACAAGCAAGGAAGCTGACTTGAGAGAATCAGCAAAGATATCAGAGAGGACAATAGGTATTGAAGGGGCCAGCTCTGGCACATGCTGCCACATTGGCAGCTAAGCAAAGGTCCATCGTGAGTTAGTCTAAACTTGAGTTCAACTGTCTGACCTCTCTACAATCCCTTTAGCTTTGCTAAGTCTCTCAGCTGTCACCTCTACTCCCAGTCCTGCTAGTGACCTCAAAGGAAATGATCAGCAATAAGGCCCTCCTCTGGCACTCTGAGGGCCAGAAAGATCTAAGTGGTGAAGGAGGATAAGAACCACCACATTCAGAAGCTTTGCACACATCAAAGAAGCTAATCGACTGGCCTAGAAGCGAAGCTCGCTGGAGTCCTGAGCAGCATGTAATGACAGTGGCAGTGGACAATGACTAATGGGTACTGTTTATCTTCTCCTCCAACTCCTCATCTACTATACAGAGCATCCAAGCAAACACAACAGGACAAAGATCAACCATGACGCAGCACACCAGGAGTGGCCAACGCAACAGGCAGACGACAGGACACAGGGGAAAGCACCCGGCCCACAGGAATGGGTGTGGAGCCACGAGAAGGAGACTGCCTATGTGGCGGGACCCAGAGTTGTTTCCTGGGCTTCGCTTCCAGGCTGGATGGGCTAAAGGATTCAGCAGGTGGCCAGGCAAGAACAATCAAACTTAACTGAAAAACCAGAAAGGATAATACACCATTTCTTCATAGCCTCTCTCTTTTGGAAATAATATCAAATGATTACCAAGCCCCAGGGAATCTATTCAAAGTTCAGTGTTTTCATTTAATGTGAGAACATTAATTAAACTTGCCAAGGAGAGTATTAGAGGTCAGTGGGTTAAAAAAATGCAAAGATCACAAAGAGGAGGTCTCAGCACATCTTCTCAAACCTCCTGCCTCACCAAGTTAAATCTTGGTGCAAATCTTCCATAAAGGTCCTGAGAGGCATACTGAACATCCTGTTTTTGGAGAGGACCCCGTGTATACAGCAAGTGCAGCAGCACATCAAAAAGGCCTGGGGATGGGACAGCTCAGTGCACAAGCTCAGCTAGCTCCTTGCCTCTGCAGGGCCATGGAGCTGGCTGCACCTTTCTTGTACATTGCTGCCTGCCTCCTACAATCTTCTGCATCACATCCCACACTGGGTTCAACTTGGGCATCAGAGGAAAGGGAGGGTATCGCCCCATAGCAGCTGAGTAGCTACCACAAAAGTACACAGATTTTTCACTCAGGCCTGTTTCACAGCCATAAATGTCAACACTGGTGGTAGACAGAGTAAAAACAACTGAGAATCACAAGTAAAAGCCTGTTAACAAATGTTATTACCAAGAAAAAGATCTACAACTTCTTTTCCTTTCCCAGAGAATATGCCATAATACTTTACCAATTTCTTCAGAATGGCTCTTTTACAACAAATGATCTCTACTCCCTGAAGCTGCTACTCTTAGACATTCTCTTAGCACCACAGAGAAGGGGTGTAACTCAAGTGCAGCCAACCCTGCCTCCTATCCCAGGCCTTTCAACCAAAGTAAAATTCAGAGACACCCCAACAAACCCATGAAAACAACTTCATGAGATGTTCACCTACTAAAACACCTTCTGATACCTCAAGGTCAACCAAACCCAGACGACAACAGAAGTCAGAGGATTAAAAAAAAATCAGGAAGGAAGAAAACTTCAAACACATTCCCCTTTTGATCTTCAGAAATTTGAGGTCAAAGCAAACAAAGCAGAAAAAGATGCCTTCAAGAATAATAAGGTCAACGTGAGATGGAAATTAAATCAATGATTTACTAAAAGGCAAATTCCACATGGCACTGGAGACAGAGCTCTGATTAGGGACTCAGCACGCCTGGATTGGGGTCCTAGTCTTCATACTTACTAGCTGTGTAGTAATAACAGTAGCTAACATTTATTGAGCATCTGCTATGCACCAGGTGCGGTTTCTAAGTGCCTTATGTGTATTAACTTTTTCAACTTCACAACACTCTGTGAGGCAAGCACTACTTTAAATTCTGTTTTACAGTTAAAGAAACTTGAAGAGGGACTTCTCTGGTGGTACAGTGGATAAGAATCTGCCTGCCAATGCAGAGGACACAGGTTTGATCCTTGGTCTGGGATGATTCCACATTCTGCTGAGCAGCTAAGCCCCTGTGCTACAATAAGTAAGCCCGTGCTCTAGAGCCCTCGAAAGGTAACTACTGAAGCCTGAGTGCCACTATATACTGTGCTCTGCAACAAGAGAGGCCATCGCAATGAGAAGCCTCTGCACCCTAATGAAGAGTAGCCCCCACACAGCAACGAAGACCCAGAGCAGCCAGAAAGAAAGAAAGAAAAAAAAGAAACCTGAAGAGTGATTAAGTGACTTGTTTGATGCTGACTGTTCCAATACCCACTTAAGTGGTGAAATCATGAACTAGAACTAGACAAGGAATCTTGTCTCTTTTACCTGTAAAATGAAGAAACTAGTTATTTGCCCTGATTATCTTACAGAGATGAAGGTTGTGAGATGACATATGTAAGGTGCTTTGAAAACTAGGATATTGTGCAAGTGCCAATTTTTCTTTTATTGCATTTTCAGTCATTTTTGTGTTATGTAAAATGTTTTAAGTATTTATTTATTTTGGCTGTTCCAGGTCTTAGCTGTGGCCTGTGGGATCCAGTTCCCTGATCAGGGATCGAACGCGGTTCCCCTACATTGGGAGCAGGAAGTCCTAGCCACTGGACCACCAGGGAAGTCCCTGTGATATGTAAAATTAAACTGAGTTCTACATATGGTCTCATTATAAAAATCAGAGTTCAAATGAATGAGATACACTCTCTTCTTTGCATTTGTAAGCATTTGGTGAATAAAGGCAAGTAATCTAGATACTAAAGGAAAACCTTAAAGGTTTTTGAATGACAGCTTGAAAAATTACTGTAAACAAACAATAAGGTAACTGAATATTTGTTTTCATATATCATTAGCTAGTTTTGTCAGGAGACAGAATGATCCAATGTGGTATTATTTGTTAATTTTAATACAGTCTTTAAATAAAAGCCTATTATACCTAAAAATCAAACTCAAACTGTCACGATGATGGCAGGTTCTTCTATTAGTTTGGTTTGAAAGGTGTAAGAAAAAAAACCTTGGCCTCAAAATTATAATTCCCTCCATCTTCCCGTGCCATGTGAGCCAGCCAAGAGATTATAGGGTTATAAAAAATCAAGTTTCCGAAATGGTGACCTTCTTACCCAGGTGCCTATGAAGTGTGATGAGCTATCAGAGGCCCTCAACTCAGAGCCAGTCTGTTCATGGAAATCTGGGCTCTGAGGAAGCAGTAGGAACTCCTGGCATGGTCACCATCCCCACCCTGGGTTATGGGCAGAATGGGTGGCAGGAAACTGCTTGCTTTCCCACTAGTGCCAAAGAGGTTGGAGAGGAAGAGGAGGGCTGTGAGGGATTTGGGGACAAGCCTGAACTGACCAATGCGCTTCTCTGGGGAAACAGGTATAGCATGAGGGCAGGGACTTACAGGGATAATTCCATTTTATTTGGCCAAGCTTTTGAAGGATAAATTTAAAAAATTTTCCCTAACACCTGAGAATGCATTACCACAACCTCCAAAATGTTCTTGGCTACCTTTCAAAAACAAAGCTTCCTAAGTTCCTGAATACATAATTTTTCATGTTACATTTTTTTATATTTGATCTCTAGCACAAATAACAGTCACCACCAACTTTACCACCACAAACACCAGCTATTAAGTGCTTAAAATACAGGATCCTCTTTGCTAAAAATAAACACTTTACCTCACAGTAATTCTGAGGTAAATACAGTTGCTGTTATTACCATTTTACAGATGAGGAAAACTGAAGCTCTGGGAGGTTATGGGATACCTCAGATTAAAACCTAGGATTAAATTTGGGATTGAAATTTAGGTCAGCTTCTGGTGGTCTCATTCTTTATCCATTAAGTTGTACTGTCTCACCTAAAAATGATGACATAAAAATTTTAATACCACTAGCAAACAAGTACTCGCCTATTTATTATTTGTCACTTTTGTGACAGTGATCATTTGACAGTGGTTTAGTGGCAGGAAGTGGTCACCTGTGCTTTAGTCCTACAATTTAAGGTCTATGCAGATACATCCACCCTAGAGCCCACAGAAACTATATTAAGAGCTTATAAAACCAAACAATCTCAGCTAAAAGAAAACTCTATTAAGAAAAGTTAAAATGATGAATTTCAAAATAATCAGGAGAAGTTTAGTTTTAGTTTTATTTAGGTCAAATTTTCATATTTAGTAAAGACATCAGTTTTCAATGTATTTTTAGGTAACGTATTTAGAATGAAGGCTCTTGAGGGAGTTAAACAGCAGATCTCACTAAATTAGATTTTAATAAAATGAACATTATCCTCATAGTAATCATCAACTTATGCAAGAATCTTCAGTGGACGCTAAAACCATTGTGTAAATTTGGGAGGAGATATAAGTCACTCATGCAATCTTAAGGTATCACTTCAAAGATTAATTAGTATTTGCAAAGGGACAAAAAGGTTCTTTCACAAAGGAAGAACCTGGCCGACAACACCATAACCAAATGATCATACTGACCATCAACAACAATAAGGCCAACTGACCTTAATGTGCCTCTCGTATTATGTCCTTGGTGCAGCATGTCACCTGCTAACAGTGTTTCCCCTGCATCTCATTATAAGGAAATAAACCGATCATTCAAATTAAGTGATAGTCCATAGAGCATCCAACATGAACCCATCAAAAGACACAAAAGACAAAAGGCCTAGGAAACTCTCTAAATTAAAGTAGACTAAAAGAAATAGAACGACTAAATGTATGGCTACACTTTGACCAGATCTTGGATTTTTTTTTAAAAAAAGAAAAAACTCTAAAAGACATGACTAGAACAATCTGGATACCTCCTGCTCTCAGAAGATACGGTGAAGTATTTAGAGGTGACAGTCTTACTGTCTACAGCTTACTCTCAAACGATTCACCAAAAAACAAAGGGGCTTCCCTGGTGGCTCAGTGGTAAAGAATCTGCTGGCCAGTGCAGGAGACACGGGTTTGAGCCCTGATCCAGAAAGATTCCACATGTTGTGGAACAACTAAGCCCATGAGCCACAACTATTGAGCCTGTGCTCTAGAGCTCAGAAGCCACAACTACCGAAGCCTGCGCACCCTAAAGCCCCTGCTCCGCAAAAAGCCACTGCAATGAGAAGCCCACACATGGCACCTGGACAGCAGCCTCAGATCTCCGCAACTAGAGAAAGCCCACACAGCAAAAAAAGCCACACAGCAAGGAAGACCCACAGAAGCCAAAAACAAATAAATATAGGTAGATATACATACACAGGCTTCCCTGGTGGCTCAGCCAGTAAAGAATCTGCCTGCAATGCAGGAGACCCAGGTTTGATCCCTGGGTCAGGAAGATCCCCTGGAAAAGGGAACGGCAACCCACTCTAGTATTCTTGACTGGAGAATTCTACAGACAGAGGAGCCTGGCGGGCTATAGCCCATGGGGTTGCAAACAGTTGGACACAACTGAGCAACTAACACTTTCACATACATATACACATACTGACATGAAAAAAAGAAAAAGCAAATGAAGCAAAATGCTAACTTGCGAATCTAGAGGAAGGCTATACAGGCATTCACTGTACTCTTATACTTTTTGTAGGCTTTGACATTTTTCAAAATAAAAATTTTTGGAAAAAATTAGAACCACAAGGTCTTTCTGGCAAAGAGGGTAATATACTCTCTCAATCTCTAAAGAAGTGTGTGATCTTTTGAAAGACCTAATATTTCTTAAAATCAACTAACGCTCTTAGTGATTTATATGTTTAAGTTATCAACTACAATTTCAACTTGCACAGCTGTGCCCTGAGCTGCAGCTGCATTCATAAAATGGTGACTGACCAGGGAGGGCCAGTTTCTGGTGACAGGAAATCAGCACCAGAAGGAAGGATCCAAGGTCTGGACAGAGAGAGATCTCACTCCCTGCATAGAACCCTGGCTCCCCGATTTCCTGTGACCTTCCTAGAGAGACCTGAAGGACACCTCTCCAGTCAGAGCTGTGTGGGTTCAGACATTTTCTGGCACAGGGAGTCTGCTCCAAACATTCTCCCTGACCTTGGCTTTGAGGTCAGAGGACTTACTTGGTTTGCCTCAGGAGTCTTTGCCTTTGGATTCAATTCAACAGAACCAAAAATGTTTAGGAGTTTCAAGGTAGGACACTAGGCACTGAAGCTATGAAGATAAATAAGCCAAGAAAGAAATCCTGCCCTGGAAAAACTCAGCCTGTAAATAAGTGACTAAGGAACAAGAAAAGTGTTAGATTGGGGTTATATTATATAAAACACTGAGGAGAAACAAATGTAGCAGAGAGGCCCAAACATCAGGAAAGCCATATCGTAAACTGGATTTGGAGGATTGGAGGATAATTGCTTTTCTAGGAAGGAACGGCAGTCCAAGTTCAGGAGACAGCACAGGCCAAGACTTGGAAGGGTCAAAGGATTGGCTTCTTTGGAAACCAGGGAGTAGAGTTTATTAGTTAAGAGTATGTGATTGGGGGTGGCAGGTGAAAAAGGATGAAGCAGTTCATCACCCCCTTGCCTGCTGTCTGGAGAACACGGTAGATCTCTGAAGTGGATTCCTTATTCAGCCCCATCTTGGATGAGAACATATGACCTCCAAGATGTATTGAACACTTACTATGCACCCTAGGCAATGCAGGAGAATTCTAGCATGAGCAAATCCTTGTACTCCAGAAATTTATAAACCAATACATGAAGATCATGAAGAATAAGTATCAAGAAAACGCTAACCTAGGAACAAAGCATTCAGGGCCCTTAGAAGTACTTTCTAAAATGTATTTTTAAAAGTTGGACTTCATAGAAGGAAGACAGATCTTTCAGTGAAGAAGACATGGATGAAGAAATCAGGAAGACTTTCTGTCGGTGGTAGCATAGGAGACAAGTCTTACATGAAAAACTGGAGAAGGACATTCCAAGGGAAGGATTTAGCCTAATTAAGATGCAGAGATGGCTCAGCAGGTACTGCCCATGGATTCCTAAACACTTCCCTGAGATTTGGAACCAAACATATTTCTTTGGCTATCTTTGCTACATAGAGCTGAGGGGAAAACATTTTTGTTCAAGCCTGTTTTGTATTTTCTATTACACTAGTAACTGTTGCTTGGTGGGCTTGCTGCTTGGCAGAAGGTGTGGAGGAAGGGGAGAGTGGACAAGAAAAGTCTGATGGGTAGTGAACCACCTCAGAACTGAAAACTGGCAGTCTGCTTCCTGTGTTCTTAGTAAAGTCCTGCAGTCCAGGGCAGTGACCTGGGGCATTTGGGCTTCAAGTCTGCTGCGTTTACATAACCACACATTCCCTATATAAAGAGGTCCTTGTGAAGTCTGCCAGATCTGTCAGTTCCAGTCACCGTCAGTTCCAACAAGCACCTGACCAAGAAAACTGAGATCAGACTGGGGGTGTGGGAAGGAACTGGTCAAACTAGTTGGGCAGTTTTGTTTTTACTGAGCAACATATTTTCAACTGGGGGAAGGACACTAATATTATTTAACCTCTATGAAACTGATGCGTATGTACACTGTCTCATATAATCCTTTTAATGACAATAAATAGTATTAATTCAGATGAGTAAACTGAGGTTCAGGGATTAAATAACTTGCTCAAGGTCATCTAGCTGGTAACTGCTGGTGCCCACGACTGAGTCCACAAATATCTAGTTCCTGCCCCACTGCTTGTCCTGTCTCATTAGACAACTGGCAAATTCTCCATTTTAACCCAGGAGACACTTCCCTGCAGATGAAGCTTTAGTCCGACCCTGCTTGTACACTGTCTGAACTTTGACAATCTAATTTCTCCGTGCACTTTAACACTCCTCTGATGAGCTCTTAATGCTGCTGCCAAGAGGTTTTCTTGGTGTCACAGCTTCCCTTTCTCAAGATGAAGTCTATCCGTTCTATTTTGGAAGACAACCCAAGTCTGTGCTCTCAGCTTTCAAGATGTTTCCCCAGATCCTCTCAGTCAGCTTCCCATTCTGAACTCTTTCAAATGACACATCCTCTCTTGGACTTGCTGGCTCACGGTCTTAGCCCTATCCCAACTCCTGTCAGCAAGTCCTGCCCCAAGCCACACCCTCTTCTAAAACAATTCTCTCTGCCTCAGCCTACCAAATTCACACCTGGCATTTTGGTTCCTACATTCCATTGTCTCCAAAACAAAGTTCTCATCGGACATGACTCTGGCTTCTCCAAATTTAATAAACATTGCCCCTTCCCAGCACCTCTGCCTGGGGATAGTACGACAGATCCTGCTAAGACAGAGGGCACAGTGTCTCTGTTATTCAAGTGGCTACTTGGCTTTGTTCCATGGTCTGTACATTCCTACTGCCTGTTTTTATACAGTTTCTCAAATTATTAATGTTTTAAAATCAAACACTAACTCTTACATCTGTAATATAATGCAAAAGAAAGAGGTATTTAATAGAACAGTTTAAACTGAGGGTGTGCTAGGCTGTTAAAAGCAACAATATAACTGCTCCATCTGTCAAAACAGGACAAAACAGAACAAAAAGCCCACTCCTGCTGCTCTGCAATGCAATTTCCATATTTTTTAATAAGAAAATTCATCCTGAGAATGAAAATTCTATCAATTAAATATTAAAAAAGGGTTCATAATTCATCAGAGACTATGAGTTTTATAAGCCAGGAACTATGCTTTTAAAAAAAAAAAAAGGCCAAGTATTACTCAAAAGCTTACAAAAGGTTAAGTACAGGCTAAAACTCCATTAGGTTCCCAACTTGATCAGTTTATGTAACTCAGAAGGTGGAAAAACTTGGAATCTGGGCCTAAAACAACACTGAATTATTTCCATCCAAGTTACGCTACAAGGAAAAAAAATGTGAAGTTTGAAAACTTTCCTTTCAAAAGCCAGATTTAGACAAACTGAAGGAAAAAGGAATGAGATGCTGTGAGTCCAGCCCACTGCAGCTTCACAATGACCTATTTTGCCCTTTTCAAGGAGAACTCTCTTTCCTATTCCTTAAACAGCATCTGCTTAGCTAGTCAGCTCAAAGTCAGTGTGAATCCTACGTGGCCGGGTTTATGCCAGGTTCACAAACTGTGTTGTGTAAACTTCCACGACTGCATGACCTTGGTCACAAGGACTAGCAGTTAAGTCGGCCTGACCAGTGTGGAGAAAATACATGATCAGCAGAAATGGCCACTTAGAAGTACATACTTTACTCAAGGTGGGCGAGAGTCAGAGAGCAAGGCCCACGGGTCACTCTTGCATAAACATGCATGACCGTCCCTACTCCGTCTACCTGGCTGTGCACCTGAACTGCTGGGGCCGACGCGGGCTTTCGTGTGGCTGAGGATGCCAGAACCACCAACGTCTCCACACAGCTTCAGAGCCATGTGGTCAACTGCCCGTCCAACATCTGCAGCTGGCTTCTGGCCTTGCCTTTGCCCCACAGGTCTCTGCCAGCAGGGGTAGTGCAGCTGCGCTCACTGCCCAGGAATGCCAGCTCCTCTCCCTGGCCTCAGCCCCACCACAGGAGGTGAGACTGTTGGCAGACGGGGAGCAGCTGCTTGGTACGGAACCAGGGGTAGAGGTTGAGGGTAGGCAGACTTTTTTTGTCACTCCAGTAATAGCAACTTTGGACGTGGGCTATTCTCCCAGGAGGTGATGAGGGAAGTTATGAGAAACACATCTACTGTCACAAAAGTTTGCCATGCCCAACCTCCACGCTCCAGGAAGCAGAACTATGCCATTTGCTCTATTTTTTATTAAGCACTCAAGGATTCTATGGAGAAGGCAATGGCAACCCACTCCAGTGTTCTTGCCTGGAGAATCCCAGGGACGGGGGAGCCTGGTGGGCTGCTGTCTATGGGTCGCACAGAGTTGGACACGACTGAAGTGACTTAGCAGCAGCAGCAGCAAGGATTCTAAGGTCACTACCATTAGGATGGCCTATGTTACAGCAAGGAGTTAAAAGATGAACTGAACCGATCAGATTCCCTCTCTCTGGACTCCAACTAGAAATATGAAATCAATTTGCCTGCTGGAAGCACAGAAAGGAGCATATATGCAGAGAAGAGCTGACTCATGATAATGTGGAACACTACAAGGAAGAATTAATAGTGCCTACCGTTCAAATCCCTGCAGCCTGCCACCCTCGAGCACAGTCTCCATGACACCTGGTTGTATCATGGCTCCTATTTCGGGGCTTTCCTTGTTCCTCATAACCATAACCCTAATTTGAAGCAGCACAAGAGAACTCTCTGATCCTTGCAGTCAAAGACCTTGCCTACAGAGCAATGCACTCATGACCAGAAACAGGGTGGCATCACCCAAAAGGCAGAATCCTCTGGTTAAGCTACAGCTAAAGGGCAGCTCAGACCTACAGCCTCCACCTAAACCAGCTCTTTGGAAATACCTCCAGCTAGTTAAGTGTGACCAACAGAAGAGAAGAACTCAGGAAAAAACCAAAGATCACTTTCAGTTTTAAATAGCTATAAAAGTGTTACCATGGATCATATAGCTTAAGTTGCTAATTTTATATAAAATCCAGCCTTGCAAATAATAGCATAAGTTATCAGACTATATAGATTAAATCTATTTACCTTTCCCACAAATTACACACCCTAGCAAAACAAAGATTACTTTTTTGATAATTCACCAGGTGAAATAGTATATACTACTGGTCAGCCAGGTTCAAGTCTGTCTAATAAGAGCTGTGTGCTCTTAGCAAAAGACACATTAGCTCTTTGAGTCCCGGTTTAAAATAAAGGTTGGTTAAGAATGAGATGCTCTTTAGGGCAGTTCTAACATTTGAAGGACTCTGCTTCTCTCTGCACAAGTAATGAACTCATCATTTGCAAAGATAAAATCCACTCATTTAGCAAATATCTGAAGCCTAGCCACTGATCCAGGTGTGTAAGGTACTGAGTATAAAGCAGAGAAGAAAAACCCTGGTCTTATAAAATTTACATTCCAAGCTGGAAAACAAAAAACACATATAATTTTTTTTCAGGTTGTGATAAGTATGCCTTATCACAAGGAAAAATAAATAATGAGGGTGGAAAATAAAAATAAAATGAGGGTGAAGACTAGAGAGCAAGAGAATAGAGGGGCTGCTATTTGAGATATGGAAGTCAGGAAAGATCTCTCTGTGAAGGTGACATTTCAGCAGAGTCTGTCTATGGGAAGAGAGGAGTGATCCATTTAGAAATCTGGGGGAAGATGGTTTCAGACAAAAGGAAGTTTCAGACAAAAGACTAAGACCCTGAGAAGACTTTGTGTACCTCAAGGAAGAGCAAAGGAGCCAGTGTGGCCAGAGAAGGTAAGGCAGAAAATGACCAGAGATGATGTCAAAACATAGCCAAGATTCAACAGACGAAGAAGACCCAAGAGGAAAAGGTTTAAATTTCAAGTACAAGAGTCGGATCAATGTGGTTTCTGGCTTCTGTAGGGGTCCATTACATTCCAAACTCATAGGCAAAAAGGTAAGTCCACAACTGCAATGTACCATTCATCTGACTTAGAACTAAGCAAAAAAATGTGCTGCAGATGTCCAAATTAGCATAAACTTCATAAAGAAAATTGCTTTGGGAAGCCATGTGATATCAAATCCGGAGTCATTAGGACTTTCATTTCTTTCATCTCTGGTTAAGCTTCTGCTGCAAATTTATCTAAAGAAGAACCATATGAAAGGATATATTAACAGAGGCATTATTTATAATAGCCTACATGACCAACAAGCAAGTAAATTATGGTGTAATAATAGGTGAGGCAGCCACTTAAAAAATATGAAAATTAAGCAGAAACATGGGAGGAAGGAGAATAAAAAACTGTATCTCTGCTATTATTATACTCCCACAAAAAAGATATATATGAATAAAGACTGGACAGAAACAAAAACGATGACAGTGGCTCTGCTAGGGAGGCAGAATTATTCTTTTTCCTTATAAAATAACACTTGTTCACTGCAAAACAGATTGCTTTCTACTTCATTACAATACTAAGGCCTAGAATTAGGATAACAACAGAAATTACTATGATCCTGTACTTGACAAGAGGGCCACACGCATCTCTACTCCATGAAGGACTTCTCAGTAACCCTGAAGTATCTGTTGGTGCTGACTGTTCTTGCTTGAAGCGTCTTTCCTTTAGCCGCCATAGTCACAGACACAACGCCAGTCTTTCACTCCCCTTCATCTCTACTGCCGTGCCCTCTTCTTCTTTCTGATTCCTAACAGAACTTGCTAACAGCTTTTCATTTTCTTCTCCCTCCTCTCTATAAAGTTGACTCTCAAGAGATGTGTACCTCCAGCTTCAGACTCTTTTCCCAAACTCCCTAGCCACAATGTCAAGTATCCATGAGGAATTTCCTCTCAGATAAGATGTGAGGACATACCAAACTCTATATGTTTTTAATCAGATCAACACTAGACCAAACTGGTTTTCTCTCTATTGACTGTCCTACATTCAACAGTGCCAACGATTCTCCCATTCAGTGGGCCTATCATTTAACACGTGATGGTGAACAAATTACACTCTTCTGATTTCTTACTCTTTAAAATGGGGCTAATAAGGGCGCCTATATTGTGGAGTTTAAAATAAGATTAAGCACAGAAAATAGTAACCCACTGCCTAGCTGACAACAAGTCCTTAATAAACATTTGCCATCCTAATTATCCTTATTCTAGCCCCCAGAATAATTATCATTATTTTGCCTCTTTTATCCCTGTCTAGCTTTTAAGACTCAGGTCTCACACAATCCACAGTAATCTAACCTGTGCCCCTGCCATGGAAGTGTGAAGTCTTAACCACTGGACCACCAGGGAATTCCCCAGCCCATGATAATCTATTCCTCTTCTGGATGCCTAGAACCTTTTTTTTACTCATTTATCATTAACCACAAGTTGATCTGTATTTTCTTTAATAAAAATAACACCACTCATAAAATCCACTGTATGCCAGGACGATTTTAAGTACTACACATGGATTCATCCGTTTCAGTCCTCATCACAACTTTATGAAGTAGGTACTCATATTACCTCTCTTTTACCGGTGATGCAACTAAGGAACAGAAAGGCTAAACAGCATGCTTAAGGTCATACAACTAAGAGGTGGGGTAGCCCAAGAAGTCTAGTTCCCAAATTCATGGTCTTTACCATTACTTAATGTTTCACATCTGTGTTCTCATGTCTCCTCTGAAAAACTTCAGTCTTCTCAAAAAACAAGAATGGTTTCTTCTCTAGATGCCCCGCAAGGCCAGAGAGTATAGACTCTTCCACAGACAGATGGTCAACAAATATTCGATGGATTGATAATCTCAATGCTACCTGATCATTTGCACCAGGACACAGGCCCTCTATTGCACTTATTCTGTTCTCTCACTATCCACTTGTAGTAACTATCTTCGAATTCCCTTAGCACCCAAGCTACTTACATAGTGATGTTGATTAGCATTTTGTATGAATGCAGGGATTGGTTCATGTGCTAACATTTGGGAGAACCTCTCTTTCCAGCACTCACAATTTCAACTGCTATTTCAGAACTAAAAAGCATGAGGATGCAATGTCAGGAAAATTCCTCAATATTTTGACTAGAGTTGAATTTCTTTTCATCATTGAGAACCAAATGCAGAAAACACAAAGCAAGACTTTGCTTTAGTTTTATCAATAACTATTTGGAAGTATGTTAAATTGATATTTCTATTTGACCCAACTCCATTCTGTCTTCACCCCAAACACAGCAGAAATATTTTATATCTACTCTCTCTGGGAGACTAGAGAAATTTAGGGAAGGGAAAAAAATTGTATTTCTTTCCAAGGCTTTCTTTTGCATCATTTTCTCCTTCATCACAGCATTCCAACCACACTTCCTTCATTTCTTCAAAGGAAATAAAGCCCTTTTCTTACTATTTCCCACATGGTACTCCTCTGCTTGAAAATTGCTTCCCTACACTTTCTAGCTAACTCTTCAATAATCAGTCCTACCTAATCCCTGTTTTCTCAAAGAAACTCTCTATATCCTCAGTCTAAATTGAAGTCCCCTTTCTAAAAGTCACTGCATTCTCCATTTTTCCTTCAGAGAACTATTATAGTTTGTAACTGTGTTATTTTGTGATTTCCCCCAGAGGACTCTAAAGTTCAGAAGGCACACTGAGGAAACCAGATCTGAAAGAGACACGTGCACCCCAATGTTCATTGCAGCACTGTTTATAATAGCCAGGACATGGAAGCAACCTAGATGCCCATCAGCAGATGAATGGATAAGGAAGCTGTGGTACATATACACCATGGAATATTACTCAGCCATTAAAAAGAATTCATTTGAACCAGTCCTAATGAGATGGATGAAACTGGAGCCCCTTATACAGAGTGAAGTAAGCCAGAAAGATAAAGAACATTACAGCATACTAACACATATATATGGAATTTAGAAAGATGGTAACGATAACCCTATATGCAAAACAGAAAAAGAGACACAGAAATACAGAACAGACTTTTGAACTCTGTGGGAGAATGTGAGGGTGGGATATTTCAAAAGAACAGCATGTATACTATCTATGGTGAAACAGACCCCCAGCCCAGGTGGGATGCATGAGACAAGTGCTCGGGCCTGGTGCACTGGGAAGACACAGAGGAATCGGGTGGAGAGGGAGGTGGGAGGGGGAATCGGGATGGGGAATACGTGTAAATCTATGGCTGATTCATATCAATGTATGACAAAACCCACTGAAATGTTGTGAAGTAATTAGCCTCCAACTAATAAAAAATTAAAAAAAAAAATAATAAAGTTCAGAAGGTCTGAGAATACATCATTAAGACACAATATGATTTCCATGCTTTCTTCCTCCTTCCTTTTAGAGGTGTTCTGGAGAACACCATACAATGACCTGCTTGTGGCCCACAGAAAAACTGTTCCAGAGGGCTCTGCATATCCTCAAAGAGTTGATCAAATGCTTCAGTGGCTTTCTGCTGGCGAGAACCCCAGTCTCCATCCCCTCTCACTCTGCTGGCCCAACAACACTTAAGAGAACAGTTGATGTATGTGGTCACTGCTTCTTTACATAGATATTAAGCTCTCCATAGTTCAGTGAAATGGCCATGGTTTGACAAACCGTACTCCAAATCTGTACAGGCATACTTGCCAGATACACGAATGATTCTGTTTATTTCATTAGGCACATATGTTCTGAGAAAAAGACAGAAGGACTTCATAGCGTATGGTTCTTATTTTCCTCTTATCTACATGTAAGCCTAAAGCATAAAGCCAAAGAAACTGTGCTTAATGCCCAAGCTGCGGGGACCTAAGAAAAGTATAATTGACAAGAGGAGTATTACCAAAAAAGCACTGACCTGAATTAAAACCTGAGGAATTCAAAGAAAAGCAGAAACAGCACGAGGGGGCATTATTAACAAGGCACAAAACAGTTTGGAATAAACTATTTAGGTGTCCCCAGTGTTCAAAGCAATGGGCACAGAATCTCAAAGTTACTTCAACCTTGGACTAACACCAAATTTCTTTAGGTCCTTCCAAAATAGGTCAACCTTCAGACTTTGGCTGAGAGCAAAACACAACGGGAGCCAAAAGTTGAATAATTATTTCTCCTCCTTGACCCCGAAATCACCAGAGAGGCAAGCTGC
Source organism: Cervus canadensis (assembly GCF_019320065.1). NCBI lineage: Eukaryota > Metazoa > Chordata > Mammalia > Artiodactyla > Cervidae > Cervus > Cervus canadensis. The sequence continues at coordinate 36,679,899 of NC_057393.1, read as the reverse complement.
TCTCTGAGGATGCAAGCCTGAGGACCAGAATCAGGGGATCCAGATTCTCTTCTTGGCCTAGCTCTCACTAGTCCATCTCAACACTTAACCTCAGTCGTAAAGTAAGAGCAACTTCTCTAATGTCCTACAATTCTATGTTACTGTGCTGTTAAAAAGGAAGGGCACCCAAACCAAGGAGAGTTCATAGAGCTGCTAAGCTCTATACTGCTCATACCACCCCAAATGTTTTCTCTTTAACTCTCAGAGACAAATTTAAGTAGGATGCTGCAGAGATGACACACATACGAGAATAATGTACAAGGCAGACAAGAATAATGGTGGTCCATTACACATAAAATATGAGTAGAGATGTGAAAATATTTAGCTTGGAAAAGAGAAGACTTGAAGGGGAACTGATAGTCCTTGATGTACCAAAAACATATGTCACAACAATGACTTACTCTGTTTTACTTTATCAGACACAACTGACCAATAGGTAAAGACTGTATGACCATATATATGCTTATTTTCACTGTTACTTTTACAGTGATCATCTCCAACAGAAGAACAAAATTTAATAATTATTTATGTCTACAAATATAGACTTCCTCTGAAATAAATGCCTCCTTTGTCACTGGATGTCTCAGAAGGTAAACAATTCTCTGGGCTACAGAAGTCAATAAACTTTCTGCAAAGGGATTTGAGGGCCACATATAATCTCTATTACCTATTCTTCTCTGTGTATGTGTTTTTACAACACTTAAAAATATAAAAACCATCCTTAGCTCACAGGCTAAACAAAGAGTTTTTGTTGACTCATGTTCTGCAGGTGTGCTGTCCAATAAATATGAGTCACATATGTAATATAAAATTTTCCAATATCTACATTTAAAAAGCTAAAAATCAGAAACAAGTGAAGTTAATTTTAATATATTTTAATCCAATATATCCAAAATACTATCATTGTAACATGTAAACAAAATTACTAATGAAATCCTTTACCTTTTCAAAAAATAAGTCTTTGAAATTCAGTGTAGAGAAACAAAAGAGATGACCTTTCAACCAATACTGAATTCTAATGATTCAAATCAATGAGGAAAAAAGGAACTGTCAATAAATGACAGCTGGGACAGGTGGCATACTACCTGGAAAAACAAAGGTGGATCTTTTCTTGTGCCTTACACCATTATTAACCCCAGACAGAAATGAAATGTCGATGAAATAAAGTAAAATAATAAATTCAAATGGCTAAATAAGAGAAAAAATGCCAGAAAGGATGCTATTTCAACCATGAGATTAGCAAAGATTGAAAAAGAGCCATATCTCCAGACCGTCAACAGAACAAAGTTTCACAAATTAGGTACTACCAGTGGAATATATATGTGTATGATCTTTGTTAAGGGCAGCTTGGCAATATGTATAAACATGTACCTCACTTTTGGAAATTCACCCTAAGGTGTCATTAGAGAGAAGCAAAACAATGAAGGCACAAGGATATTCACTGAAGCAGCATCCATGAGAAAAACAACTGAAAGCAACTTAAATGTCCTCAATAGGACTGAGTAAGGAAAACAAGGTCATAGGATCATGTAAGCTTCTTACAGAAAGATGTTGACACTGCTGGGGGGAAATTCAGGTTATTAAATATTAGCATATATAGTGTGACCCCAATTAAAAATTTTAAATTTCATATAAATGTATGTATTCATAAAGAAATATAAGAAAGATTTTTTTTTTATATAAGAAAGATATTTACTAAAATGTATATAGTGATCATCTCTGACAGAGGTATATTTGGGTTAATTTTCTTTGGGCATGATCATAGATGTGCTTATTTTCATTTTTATTTTTTACAATGATCATTCTGCACCTTTAATCCCAGAATCATTTTTATAACCTCAGAATGATTTTTTTTCAACTAGCACTCTGAAAAATATCTTTTACACATGTCTAAAGCACAATATTGTTGGTTGTTTATAAGATGTATTTGACATTTAATTTCAAGAATAAATACATACTCGGGGAGGCAGAGAGGAAGTGTCTTTTATACATGTCATTTTACAGAGTGTATTACAGGCACCACAGCATGGTGGATACAGTCTTTCCCTGAAATGACACTGCCTTCATTCACATGTGCAACTAGTACTCTCAGGAACATCTTTTTATACATGTGACTTTACAGAGTGTATTACATGCAGCACAGTGAGATGAACTCATTCATTCACTGAAATGCCAAGATTCTGACTCAACGAACCATTAAGCATTGTTAAAAATATGTTTTAAATATTTCTTTAGTGTCATATATGCACCACAAAGTGAATACATTCCTTCACTGAAATAATCAGCTTGATGATTTTTATCTTTTTAGACTAATATAAAATTTAATTTTAATTTTAAAAAATTATTGTAGAGGATTAACAGAAGAATGTTAAAAGCAAACAAATAACCTTATATTTAGTGAATAAATTATTTTCATAGGCAATAGAGTGGGGAGAAGTACAGGTGACAAATCTAATAAACCAGACATAAAAGGAAGCCTCCTGCCGTTCCTTGGCTAAGCTATAATTTGATTCCTGTACAAGGCACAGGAAGGACAGGTATTTGGACTCCATCTTCTTGTGGTGAATACTGTTACACAATAACACCCATCAAAGCCCAGTTCCTCAGAGATGAAGGACAGCCTTGAAACATACAGACCATAACACAAGAAGAAAACTTTCTCTGTAACTCAAAACACTCTTCAATATAAATGTAGGAACATACCCAGAATTAATACCATCAGAAAAGTTCCCTAGATTCCATAAAATGATAAACTATAAACAAAGTGATATATTTTCATGCCCTCATAAACTATCAAAAAGGCCTACCAAAAGTAAGGAAAGCAAGGTCATGGAAAGGGAAGCAAGGTCATGCTACTTCGCCCTCTACCCGTCACCAGGCTAAATCACATAAGATACAGGCATGGATAAAGGTAATTTCATATATAATGTCATTCTCCTGTCACTAGCTTTTCCAAGTTTGGGGTTTCATAAGACCTATAAAACTACAGGGCCACGGGCTACAAATTAAATTTTATTCAAAATAATCTTCTCCAATGTTGACAATCCTCAAAACGCTAGATCTTTTCCTTCAATTAATGAAAAGTTAGCCAAGGCTCCTTCACAGCAGACTCACAGGATCTCATTGTCAATAAAAGTAGATGCCATGAAACAATCAGTACGCTCCTGGGGGAACAGTCTCCAAGACAATCAACATTAAAATGATTTCTTAATGGCGGGGGGGAGTCAAAAGCTATTTCCAGAGTTAAAATGCTGCATTTTATTGAACTATCATGCTAGCTCTCCAACCAGTGAACAGTGCAGACATTTTAAGCGCATTACCTTTAGGAGGAAAATACGACTTGCTTTCAGCTTTGTGAGGCCAGTCTACGACAAGAGGTCCAAACCTGCGAAAGCTGGCAGTGATCTCATCTACAAAACAAAGAAGGAATGTTAGCAGAAAAGAAAAAAATACTGCAAACAGAACAGCATCAAACATATCTTTTTATTTTAAAATGTTTTTTGAGAGCTGTTTTCTAGAGCATTCTTTACAGAAGTCAAACTTATTAAGTGAAATACCATTGTTAGGGGGGTACATTTGGTTATCTACTGTCAACCATGCAGAATGTGTTTCAAACTATAATTCACTTCCCTTCACTTTCAATAAGCCTGATATAAAGAATCTGGAAGAAAAAAAATCTGACATTAGCAAAGGTGACTGCTCTGTCAAGGAAAAAGGAGACTCTAAAAATAGGTATGTTCTCTGTTTTGGGGGGAAAAAAAGGCAAAATACACAAAATATTTAAAACACATTTCTACTTATGTGAAGTAATCTCTGAGATTATTAATCTCAGATTATTATTATTAATATAAGATTCTTTTAGAAATAGATACTATTTTTTTGGTGAGGAGCAGGGACAATAAGTGACTTAAGGATATGAAAAAACTAAAAGCCAATGGTCTCTTTCTCTTACACATATCTACCACACATCCTATAAAGAAAATGTTTCAAAAGTTATAGTTGAACAGATTTATCTTTTCCTTCTGACTTTTGATTCAAAGCAGAAGGTTATAACTGAGCTCCTAATCAGGTTTAAGTTGCCACTCTCTCAGGACAGGGAAGCCTGGTGTGCTGTAGTCCAAGGGGTCGCAAAGAGTCAGACATGACTGAGTGACTAAACAACAGCCATGATCAACAACTTTGTCTTAAAGAAAAATCCAAGAGGTTTTTCATTAACAGGTATCTCTATAGATGAGATTAACACTAGTAAAAGAATAGTTTAGAGAAAAATGAGCCTTCAGCTGTATACAACTTCAAAGCAGTAAGCCTAAAGTAAAACCATTTCTCTCATTATGAAAAAAAGAAAACCATGATAAATTAAGAGAAATATTATAGCTTGAATAACACTGGCAAAACAATTTTATTTTAACAATGTTTTTATAGCAGATCCAAAGCCTATTAGAACTAGAGTTGTTTTCTTCCCTTGAGTGAACTCTGTCACAATTCTATTTCATTCTTCTATTCAACAAATATTTACTGACAACCTACTATGTGTTGACCAGCTTTAGGCACTAGTGAAACTCCCTTTTGGATTGCTAGTATCTCAAACATATTATTAAGAAATATTCTAATTAGCCTCAATTCTTTCAAAGGCAAGAGGGGTTATTTCATTACAGGTATCTACATTACAATATGAAATGGTATGATGTGATGGATAGGAATAAAGTTCTGGAATCAGATGGATTTTGATTCCAACTGCACCACTAGTTACAGAACTGTTTCCCTCTGATCCTTAGTTTCCTCATCTACAAAATGGAGTTGGCAGGAGATGACTTAGAGGAGAGCTGTGGAGTTTAGATGAGATAATATAAAGCACTTAGCACACAATGGGCTTATTGGAAGAGTTTTGTAAATATTAGCTCTCACTATCATTTAAAAATATGACCCAAAATTAATAACAAGCAAATGAGAAGCTGTTTGGAGACTGCCATGTCTGAAGAGCAGACCAGAGGTGCACAATCTCTTTCTTTTCCATCTATTGGGCATCTTCATCTCCTGACACTAAGACATGCAAGTCCTAAAGCTGTCTTCGAGAGGAGAGGTAGGGTCAGATCACACAAGTAACAACCCTGGACTTTATTAAGCCATAGTGAGTGCATGGTACCTTCATCAATATCAGGAGGAAGGCCTCCAACAAACACCTTTCTAGAGTAGCGCTCTACTCGCTCCCCATTCTGACAGCGAGTGGGAGAACTTAAGCCAGATGACAAAGACTGATCGCCGTGACTGTCGTCCAGGAAGGCATCTTCAAAGGGAAAGAGAGAAGATCGACCTGAAACAAATGCGGGAGTTTCTATGGTTAATAGCAGTTTCCTGGACAACACATGTTTTATTAGGAGCCAAAGCACAGAGTGAAACATTCCAAAAAATACATCCTAAACTGTGATTTTTTAAAAAGTATTTATTTGGCTGTGCTGGGCATGCAGGTTCTTTGATCTTTAGTTGTGGCATGTGGAATCTAGTTCCCTAACCAGGGATCGAACCCAGGCCCCCTGCATTGCCAGGGCAAAGTCTTAGCCACTGGACCACCAGGGAAGCCCCATAAGCTGTGATTTTTTTCAATAGAATAAGCAACTGCAGATTACCATGTATAGACAAGTTTATAGCATCATTTTTTTTTTTTAAAGACTTTTTTATTTTGTATTGAGGTATGGCCGCCTAACAATGTAGTGATAACTTCGGGTTAACAACAAAGGGATTCAGTCATATATATACGTGTATCCATTCTCGCCCACACCCCCCCTCCCATCTAGGCTGCTACATAACATTGACCAGAGTTCCATGTATAGCATCATTTTTTGTGTTAAGGTATGTACAGCACAGAAGTGACTAGATTGATACTAAACAGGAAGCATAAAAAACCTCAGCTGTTTTTTGCTGCTAAAAAATATTACTACATTTTACTCATACAGCCCCTATCTCTGCTGCTAAAAGTATTCAGCAATTATTTTTCCTTTCCCCAGGCATTTCTTAAAGGGAAGAATAAAATAAATCTTTATTCACAGATTTTGATGGCTCTTTATGGTAACCTCAGAGGTTCAGTTCTAAAGACTGGCCCTGATAGGTGGGGGAATATTAAACTGATGACAGAAGCTGATAATTTCTCTGAGAACAGGACTAAAAATGGTCAATTTGTCCCTGCCATTCCAAGCTACTCCCATTTGGAAATGAATGTCTGCAATAATAAAAGGTGGGGCAAGTGAATGAAAACATATAAATTAAGATGTGGCTATATAGATGTAGATGTGGTTGTGACTAATCTAAGCTGTATTTTATATCATTCAAAAAAATGATTTCCACTGTTAACTCTATAGTCTGAGAAGTAAAGGCCCCTACCTTCTCCACATGACTATAAGGAAGATGCCAGAAGTTAAAGTTTGTTAATAAACACAACATAATAGTACCATGTGGCATTACAAAATAAAATTTAAGTTTAAAAAAAATTTTTTTTTCCTGTTTGAGTCAGTGAGTTCCTGGTAAAACTTTCCAAAAATGAAGTATCTTGAACTTTCTAACTTGAAAAAGAGAAAAACTCCCCTCTAAAATAAATTCACACACTATTCAAAAAAAGGACACTATCTTTCTCATTTAGTCTCTCCACTCTATATTTCCCTGAGACCTAGGTTCTGCGTCACTATAGCCAATAGAATATAAATAGCCTTAGAAAAATACTGAACATTTATTTCTTTTATAAAAAAAGAGTTACTAATATAACTCTGTTTATTTTTATGAACACCCCAGGTGGTATAAGAAAGGCACTGTTTTGATGTTGAGAGTTAATAAATAAAAGGACCAAAGAATTTTTTGTTCCACTCTTCTCAGCTTAGCTACAAAGAAACAGAACAAAATTTGTCACTTCATGTCACCTAGCTTTTTTAGCCTGGCAGGGGCAAACAACAGACAGTAAATTCTCATCCCCTGATGTCTGTTTTGTTCAGTGGGAGTAAATGAACTAGATCTGCAACAACTATAGCCCAAACAAGCTTCCCAAAGACATCCAGTGATGTTCGCCCATGCCCGTCGGGTTTGCTTTTCATGTAGTCCACACTCAGTGAACTATGTCCCTACTGTGACAAGCGTACATCCAAACCAGCATTTCCCACCTTTGTTCCTATCACCAACTCCTACACTCAATAATAGTAACATGAGATGCTCAGAAAACAAAAGCTGGTGGGGGAGAGGTTGGGAGAACTAAATAATATTGGAAAATACTACACACATTAAGCCCTTTCCAGAGATTCACAAGCCATATTAGAATACAAAGATTGGGGAAAGTTCAGTAGTAAAATAACTTAATCTAGTATTACCTGAATTTAAGATAAAGGAAATCTTAACATACTATGTAACTCAGTGGAAAACACTTGTAGAATTGTTTATCCACATTTGGCGAATACCAAACAAATAAGAGCTATTTGGTAGTCCCTGCCCGAGAAATCAAGTCTGGGGAGAGAGAAAGGCAAGCACATAAATTATCAAATACGTGCCTGCATACGTGCTTAGTCACATCCGATTCCTTGGGACCCCATGGACAAAGGAGTCTACCAGGCTCGCTGTCCATGGGATTTCCCAGGTAAAAATACTGGAGTGAGTTGCCATTTCCTCCTCCAGGAGATCTTCCTGACCCAAGGATCAAACCCAAGTTTCCTGCACTGGCAGGCCGATTCTTTACCACTGAGCCACCTGGGAAGCCCAATTATCAAATAGAGATGGAAATACTAAGAAAAGACTTTACCAAATGACACAAGGGCACAATTTACTGCTCTATGGAAAATGGAAGGGGCAGGGGTTTCAGAGAGCTTCAAAAATGATTTCATAGGAGGGCAATTTTGAGCAGAATCTTGTGGGAGTCATAGTTTCAAACATGAAGAATAAGAATCCATAGAGAAAGAACTTTCAAAACAGCTCTTATCTTTCCCGCCAAGCCTGCTTCTCTAGCATTCCCTACAATCTCAATGAAAAACTATTATTTGCATTCAATTGAATCATGAAATCTAGGAGTCAATCCTGACATCACTTTCTTTCATATTCCACATCTAATCATCTCTCACTAAGTCCTACCAACTCATGCTACAAAATAATTCTTCATTCAGTTTTCTCTCTACCTTCAGTCCTAACACCCTGGTCCATACTACCATCATCTCTCCCCTGAACTAACAGCCTCAAGAGTCTATACAACAACTTGTTCAGGCTGCTAATTCCTACCTTATACTCCACAATGCTTTCTCTACAAAACAGCCAAAGTCACCATTTTCAAATATTAATCTGAACATGACCACACTCTTTGCCACATCCTTAAAACCCCTCACCCCTAATTTGGGGATAAAGTATAAAAACATCTCTGTAAACTGTAAGGCCTCTGCGTAACCCTCCTACGTTAAAGACTTGCTGCCTCTCCCTCTGGTTCACTAACCTCCAATGACACAGGCCTCCTCAGGTATTTCTGTTATTCCTCCCTGCCTCAGGCCTTAAGGAAAAGGTGCTCCCCCACCCAAAACAAACACCCTCCTCTCAACTCCCCAGTTTTCTAATTAAGTCCTATTGATTCTTCAGGTCTAGGCTAAAAAGTCAGTGAAACTCAATCAGAACTTTCCTGACCTTCTAGATTAGATTAGATGCCCGTTCCTATCCATTCACAGCACTTTTTCCTAACATTTTTTCCCCCTAGTTACCATTATGCTATCATATGGGTTTTTACTTGGTATCTCGTTCCCCAACCCCATGAAACTGTAAGCTCTGTTAGGACAAAGGGCCAATTTAATCTTGTTCACCACCATATTTTCACATCCTAATAAGGGCACACAAAATAGGTATTCAGTAAGTGTGAACAGTGAGGCAGCAGACAAAAAAGGAAAATACCATGTGCAAATAAATAAACGGTGGAACACAATCAATGGGTTTGAGGACGGCAAGGATCCTTCTGGGATCCTGTTCCCAGAAGACTGAGACCTCTTCTCTTGCTTCTGATTGTTCAAGTATTACATATTACACTCTATACTGTAAAAGCAAATTTCCACATTTTCCAAATTTGCTATTTCATTCTAATACTAGCTTTTTTTAAAAAAACAAAAAAACGTACTCACTCCCTAGAGATTGATACTCCCATCTCATCCATCTTCCATCCTGTCACAACCTGACCATGTTCTTCCCTCTACCCCAAATCCAACAACAGCTACCATCAACCTCCATTAACAATGTGCACCCAGGGAGAGGACGGATGGGGTGCAGTTCTGAAGAAATCTGTGACTTATCCACCTGGGAGATGAGGAAGTCTTGAACCAGAGCAGCTAGGAGAAGCAGCAGATGGTCAAGATATTCTGGAACAAAGAGAAGTTTCTTTCTGTGTAGCCAACATAACCATAGTTTCCCCAGGGTATTTTGGCAAAAATAAATAAATTTTAAAAAGAGTTAACTACAAACGTTTGACCTGTTTTAAAAATTGGTTGTGGGTACGTAAGAAACTTTCCAAGGTTTTGAAAGTAAATTTCTGTCTTAGCATGTGGAGTATCATAGACTTCAGTAAAGAATTTGCCCCTGGAAATGAAACTGCTAAGAATTCACACATATATGATGTTTCTCTAACTGTAGGTAAGACCTAAGAATAAACTCAGTCCCCGGATCTACTTAATCTGAATCAAAGAGGTCAAACTTGAAAATCTGCACTTTAAACAAATTTCCCTAGTGACTCCTATGCTCCAATTTAAGAACCACTGAAAAGCAGATGATCTGTCTGTAGCAAACAGCCACGAAGAGAGACATTGTGTGAAGTGTATGGAGCCTTGGGAAACATGCAAATTCAATCAAGTATCTTCAGGAATGGAATATAAAATCTATAATCTAGTCCACCTTACTGTAACGTGACTGCCTCAAGTCCTGTCAGAACAAAAAGTCAGTCTGCAGGAAGCATTTAAAAGACAGAAGGGTAGATTAAGAATGCACTGCATTTCCCAGTGCAAACCAAAAGGAGAGAGAAGGATCTTATCATACTGCTGGGATGACTCTGTGGGACAGAATGGCTCATCTGATCTTTCCAGATCCTGAAAACAATTTATTTCCCTGTGCTCCAATTATAAGCTCCTGAAGGACTGTTCTATTAATTAATTAATTATTATGAAAAGGTGACTTGAACTACTAGATAAATAACCAGCCACTGAAGTTTTATTTCTGACATCCATCTCCATGATAAGTTGAAACACTAGCATTCTAGTCTGTCCAGGCATTCATCTGGTTGGCATAAATCATTCCCCACGACAAACAGTCCCTGCAAAGACTGGTATAATTTTAGTTCCTGGACACGTGTTACTAGAAACAAACTTAAGAGGCTATACCCAAATTGTGTCCCGTGAGAGGTTCCACTTCACTAACACTAGTAGCTCTCTGACATGTTTCTTTTCTTTAATAAAAACATTTCCCAAGAGCAAAACGTTTTAAGTAAGTCACGTTACTTACTAAAACTTATAGTCTTACGTACCTAGCATATAAATCTGCTTTAGAATCTCATACTTTCACATAAAATATTCATATTCAGTAAGTCAGCAAAAGCAGGAGAAATACTTCTTAATTGTTGCACTTTGGCCATTAGGCTCTCTCTTCCACCAATGGTCTGGTTTTTTGATACCTATTTTCAGTTAAGAAGCAGAATGGCAGCCCACTGGCCATGCTGTGCTGCCAAAACTGCTCAGACCTCCCCTCTGAACTCCCACATCTCTACTGTCAATCCAGCAGCTCCAGGGTACTCTTCACCCAATATTCCCACTCCAAACCTGATCCTTTTCGTCTTAGTTTTGGAAAGAACTCAGAAGTGAATTACTCTGGGGATGTTTTAGTAAATGGCTCATGAGGCATGTCTCCCTTAGGCAGGGGGAAAAAAAAGCTGCCACCAAGGTAGTCAAGTTTCAGGCTAGGCTTTTACTCTGTGACCCTGGATAAAACATTTCACTTATCTGAGTTTTGTTTACTTAATGAGAGATTTGAACTAGATGAAAGGTTTTCACATCTCTGAGGGTAGCAGCATTCCTTCGATTACACAAAAATCTTGCATAAAACCCTAATACTAGAATACAAATAGATAAAAATACATCTTATTTGGTATTAGTATGTGGTTAACTCTTAAGCATCACAACCTTAATATATTTATAAATGAACTCAACCTCTACCTGCAGCCTATTCTTGCTCAGTCTTATTTCGATACGTGGCATCACACTTCACTCAAGTGGTCAAGCTAGAACCTGAACACCATTTTTGAGTCTTCCTTCTTATTTGCTCTCCACATTCAATTCCTCAGCCTAATGCCATTAGAGAGGGTTGAGTCTGTCCCCAGAACACACCTTCCAATTGTTCACTTCTTTCCAACTCCATTGACAATACCCTATCTTAAAAACCATCATCTCTGGCCTAGACTATTACCATCATTTTGAACTAGACAACCCACTTCTCCTCTCACTCCACGCCAAACAAAAGCCAGAGTGCTCTTTTAAAAACATAAATCTCATCACTTGCCCCTGCTTTAAAACATTCATAGATTTCCTCCTGTATCTGGATCAAATTCAAAATCCTTACCAGGAGCTAAAGCCCAGTGAGATCAGACTTCCTTTCTTCCCCCCAACCTCATATTAATATACCCCCTTCTCTCCTACCACGTTCAGCCATTCTGGGCTCTATTTACTGATACTTCCTCAAAAACACAAAGTCCTTTCTTGCCTCAAGCTCCTTTCCCCTTCTCCACTACTCTTTTTTAATACTTTATTAAAAAATAATTCACACACACAAAAAATTCACTTATTATACAATTCATCCTTTTAACCCATTAGCAGTCACTCCCCATTTTCCTGGAACCCTCTCAGCCCTAGGCAACCACTAGTCTATTTTCTGTCTCAACAGATTTGCTTATTCTGGACATTTCATAAAAGGGAACCATCCAATATGTGGTCTTTTGTAATTGCCTTCTTTCACTTAGTATAATGCTTTCAAGGTTTATCAATGCTGTAAACATTTATCAGTACTACACTTCAAGCCTCTTAAAACTGTTGTATTTTGATGTCTGGAATTTCCTTTAAAATATTCTAAAGGAAAAAAGGAAGGGGAATATAATAAACAAGATAGGCAAAAATGTTGATAAATCATTGAAGCTAAGTGATGAATGCATAGTTCATTAAACAATTCTATTTTTGTGTATGTGGAAATTTCCAAAACAAAACATTTATTTAAAGATAAATAAGTTGTTCCAGACTTTCCATCTTGTCTTTCCATCCTTAGGGTTTCAGTTTAAACAAGATCTCTTCAGAGCAAACCATTCTCCCTTAAAGGATCCTCCCATTTTTCCTTCCTACTACTTAACAAAACTTTTGAGTATAAAAATACTTGACTATAAAAATGTATCTCTCTCTCCTCCACCAGAGTGAATACGCAGAAGAGAGACAGCTAGGGTCTAGCACACCATCTGACCCACAGTAGGCACACAAACATTTAATGAAATTAGGGTAGACAGCCCAGAACCCCTCCTTCATAATCAATGTAGGCTCCTTCCAGACCAACTTCTTTGCAAAAGTGAAAAAATAGTGATCTTATTCCACTCACCATCTCCTATGCTCACATTTCCCTATTACTATAAGCAGTAATACTTCAGATACCATAGCTATGAACAGATATTTCTTCAGCTGTCCATGTTTCACTCTGAAACCATCCATTCCTCTTTAGACAAAAAAGCTTGCAGAACCTGATTTGAATTAGCAGGATATCATGTTTGTACCATGGTCTCACTGATACAGCTGATCTCTCCTCCCCTGGGCAGGCTTTTGGCAGAAAGACAACACCAAATTCACACACGAGTTTGTTTTATTGGATTCTTAGAACCTTTGTTATTGACTAAATCATCCATTAATTTCAATAGATTTTTATGGATTAAGTATACACAGAACTACATTTTACAATAGTAACACCAATCCACAGTAAATCCAATAGTAAAGTAACTCAAATCATTCTTTCCATTTGCTCATGCACATTACTTAAAAAAATCTTTCATATTTTCCTTGTTGCTCTTTAACTAAGAAATTCTGTGAAACATCAAGAGCACTGGCATAGCCAACATCTCTGCATATGGACAAAAGTCTCCCAGAGACCATAAAAACTCATATGAGATGAAAACACAACATATATTTTAATCAAGTGTGCTGTAAAATGTGTAGGCAAATATCACATATAACACCAGCTATTAGGCTAGTTTCTAACAGGGGCTGCAGCTGTATGGGAAAACACATATAAAAGCTTGTGAAAGTCGGAACACTATAGAAGAAAAATGTTAAGATTCTTTGCTGTCATTCTGATTCCACAAGGGAAATCAACACTTGTCTATTGGAACACATCTCTAAAATAAAAGTGGGAATCAATGGGAAATACAATTGAATATTTAAATTCTTTATAAACAACTGGGGCTTGCCTGATGGCTCAGACAGTAAAGAATCCACTTGCAATGCAGGAGACCTGGGTTAGATCCCTGGGTGGGGAAGATCACCAGGAGAAGGAAATGGATACCCACTCTGGTATTCTTGCCTAGAGCATTCCATGGACAGAGGATCCTGGCAGGTTATATAGTCCATGGGGTACAATCAATATTCATTTTCAAATCCTATTCTTTCACACCTAATTGTTCTTTCCAACTGCTACTGCTTTAACTGTACTACTGGAGGCACTTGATTTGCCAAAGTCTACCCTCCAATACCCGATGCCCCATCCAAGCTGTCAACCAATGTCCAAATTCTCTCCTGTCTTCATTACTTGTATCATGAAACCCTGCTCCTAAAGCCTGACAGTATCTGTGTCAAAAACCATTCATCAGGGTAGCACAGATCATCTCACTGCCAGGTTCTCCTCTCCAGCTGGCCCCCACTGCATACACTCACAGACACATGCTCCAAGCATCTGGCCATGCCAGTCTCACCTCAGAGCTTTCTTTTAAGTTGAATCAGATACCTGGAGTGCTTCACTTCCTATTCCTCTTCCATCATGCAAAGAGTTCTTGAAATTCTACCTGTTCCAGGAAGCCTTTCCAGGTTTAATCAGAAAAGACGGAAGGTTTCACTGGCCTAAATCTTGCTGACAGGTCTCGAAACTGTCACAGATAATTCCCTCTGCCCTCTAGTCCTAAAATGTTTACCAACATGTATGTAAAACATAGAATATAAGTTACAGCCAACACACAACAGCAAGTTCACTTTATGCTTTTAGGGGAAAGCCTAAATTTTGTTTACAGGAAAGAAATCAAGCACTAATACAATCCTTGATCATACAAATAAACAAGTGTGAGGAAATCGGCCAGATCATCAAATTTATACCATGTAATGTTGGTCCAGATGAGTGTATTTCAGAAAATGAGAGTAAATATGAGTATACCTGCCCCATCCTGTATGACTACGTTACCGCATTTTTAAAAGATGACGTTTCTTCTTTTTCAGTTTTGGGAACAGAAGACTAAATAAAAGCATGGAACAAAAAATCACTGGCTGTTCTTTTCTCATTACAGAAAGTCAACACTCAAGTATTTCACTGCTCTCTCACGCTCTTTCTCTGTCACGCATGTGTGTGTGTGTATGCGCAGACACACACACACATTTCTGTCATTATCTTCTTCATCTACAACTATCAAACTGCAGACTTATACAGAGCAGTAACCAAGTCATTCTAGGCAGAGTTTAGCTTAGCACTTGATGGAAAGATATCATGGCTTCTGAAAACGATTAAGTCAAATCTTACAAATAAAAATGGGGAAGGTAACACGGAACTAGGAAGAGTAATTATTTTCTCAGGAGTTTAGAAACTATAGGTGATCTTATATTCTTGATGCCTAGCATATAATATACTATGATTTTTAAGTATATAATAAGTAATATATATAATAATATTAAAAAATACAAAGTCAAATTCTGGTCTGCATAAACATGGGGTCTGACTTCAAAACAATCTTCATCAGTAAGCATTCAGTAAGTGCTAACTATATGTAGGTCACAGTGTAAGGCACACAAGACAACTGTCCTCAAAGAACTTATCTCCCGTTGAAGAATGAGGGCACACAGAAAAGGCAGAAGGAAAGTAAGGCAACAGAAGCAGAGGAAAACACGGCCTGTAAGGCCACTGGGCAAGGCTTCCTGGATGGGGTAAGGCTTGAGTCAGGCTTGAATGCATGAACTAAAGATAGGTTTTAGTTAAGTAAATGAGAGGAAGGATGGACAGTACTTGGCAATGGCTAGACAGTGAGAAGGCAATGGCACCCCACTCCAGTACTCTTGCCTGGAAAATCCCATGGACGGAGGAGCCTGGTAGGCTGTGGTCCATGGGGTCGCGAAGAGTTGGACACAACTGAGCGACTTCACTTTCACTTTTCACTTTCATGCATTGGAGAAGGAAATGGCAACCCACTCCAGTGTTCTTGCCTGGAGAATCTCAGGGACGGGGGAGCCTGGTGGGCTGCCGTCTATGGGGTCGCACGGAGTCGGACACGACTGAAGCGACTTAGCAGCAGCAGACAGTGGGAAAGCACGAGGGTTAGTCAAGGGGAAGGTGAGGTAGGAAAAATGGGAGATGATGAGGCTGGTGAAACAAGAAGTCAGATGACAGAGCTCCTGAATGGAGAAAGAGGGTAAGAAGGACAAAATGGTGTTTCAGAAAGATGAAACGACACAATGGAAAGGGACGGGGAAGGCCTGAGAAACTAGAGGAAATATACTGACAAGATCTGGGGACTGATCAGTGCCTAAGATGAGAACAGTCCCTGTTATCTACCCCTGAGATGCTGTCCTTCTCTATTCCTTCCCTGATAGCAATCAATTTCCTAGCACCAAGAAAAAAGATATGTTACATAATAATTATGGTAATGTTATTTTCTATACTTGATATTTTAAAATTCTAAGAGGAAAAAATGTTAAATGACCTTGTCATAATTAAAAAATAGCCAATTATACAAATGTTTTTCTTCACCATCATATGAAAACAAAACTGACCATGTGAGTCCACCATGACAGAATGTTTCAATGGTAACTCAAATACATATGAAGTCCTGCTGATATTCACCTATTCAACAAATATTTACTGTGGAATAAATATTACCAATTTAATATTATTATCTTCTCTTCAGGACTCATCTACAGAGTCAGAGACAGCTTGATGAATGATAAACATCACCCAACAAGCAGCCAAAAGACAAAGGTTCCGGCCTTGTCTCTGACTTTAACTTGAGATCACAAAGCAAATTACTTCATCTCTCCCAGCTTTTGCAAATGAGCACCAAAGCAACCGGCATTTGTGGAATGCTTTTAGTTTAGTTTATATGGATAAGTTTTCCTCTTCCATTTTTTATACTATAATTCACTAACTTAACATTCTTAAAAAGATTTTTTTTTAGTTCCTGATCCGGGATTGAACCCAGGGCCCCAGCAATAGAAGCCAGAGTCCTAACCACTAGACCACCAGGGATGCCTAACTAATTAACATTCTTGAAGTTGGACAAGGTTGATTTTATTACTTTATAACTTATAGATGAGGATACCAAATGTTAGTGATTCCAAACCTAAGTCTTTGACCCTGAATTTCATACCTTTCTACTATATTAGGCTTACCTTACCTACTTTGTAATATTATTTAACCAATTACAGATATGGAAATGCTTTACAAAGATTATAGCAATACACAAATGAAAGCAATATTACTTTGCTTGGGTGTGGACAGGGGAGAATGCAAGTTTTATGGAGCTTAGAGCCTATATAAGTAGAGGACCTCTCTTTAAGAAAAGAACATAAAGATAAGGCAGAAAACTTGGAGGGGATCCCATGAAAGTGAGGGTACCTGAAACTCAGGCTTCATTTAGCTTCAAGGTAAATCTGTCTCTGGATATAACACAGAAAAAAACTCACCAGTCAATCTACTAAGATTGAGAACTGCCCTCTAAAGCCTAACTTCTAAGTACTGTGAAAAGAACACAGTGACAACAAAACAAGAACAAAATACATATGCTTGGCCTTTATTCCCTTAAGATCATTCACAACAAAGCATATAACACAAACTTCCAGTTAGAAATAGTCTTTGCTATGTCTTTATCGGGATTAAAAGAACGAATTACCAACTAACATTGAAAAATAATTATAACAAAAGAGATAAGAGAATTATTTCACTAAAATAATTAAGCTAGAACATCATACCACACCATAATTATTGTTTTACACACACGAGTATAAACACACACACACACTCATATTTACTCACAATTTGGCAAGCAAAAGATCTCATTAAAAAAATTTTACCTCGTCTTCGCCCATAGCTCCTGGCTGCATGTAAACACAGAAGAAAACCATGGGTATTTGTATCAAAATGCTGAATTTAGAAATAAAAAAATATTCACACAAACCTTTTCTAAGTATTCTCGGAATTAATCTGGAGATACTGTTCAACTTGACTACAGACATATTATATTAAAAAAAGAAAACCTTTATGAAGCACAAGTTAAATCACAATCTTAAAGAGAAATCCAACTGGATGTGGCAGCCACTGGAAAAGATATAATGGATGCTTAAGTCTAACACATCTTATAAGGATTTATATTGTGGCCCATTATCTATATCAGATATAGATAAATAGAGTTCTATGAAATTATTTTCTGACTTCTAAATCTTCATTCGTACTATGTACTACCACCAGACATCACTTTGAAGAAAAAAACATTCATCCTAAATAAGTAAAAACTGTGGTGTGTGGTGGTCATTCTAAATTTCTTCACACACACATAGACACACACACACAAACACTTCACAGTTTGCCCTGAAAACTGCATAAAAATTTTACACAATTAGCTGTTGCTTTATAGAATGTGTTACTGTAAGCTTTCTCTAAGCCTCCTCATTTACTTTCCATACAGTATTACAAGTGGAGGAAACAGTATTTTTTCATCTAGAAAATGAATGGGAAAAGCAGAAAGGAGACAATGGGTACATCCCATGCTGAAGAATAGAGCACTTTAAAGATGGTCTTCCCCTTCAAAACTCAAGGCCCACAAAATACATTGTTACAATGTTTAACAGAGCTAAACTGTCATCATACATATACTACTAGGAGATCCTGTCATCTAAAATGACTTTCAAAGTGGAAAGTTTTTCAAATTTGAAATCCCTCATTCAGTAAAACTTAAATGAGAACTCTATTTAATCTATTTTTTAAAAGCATGAAACATTACCATATTAACTTTAAATAAAAAATAACCAAGGATAATTTGGCGTTACACTTGTAGCATAAGGCAGAACTAAAGAAAACTACTTCTCTCCTAAGAATTCAGACTTTTCAGCTAGGAAGTTGAAATACCAGTTGCTAACCTCATCTTCTTCCAGTTCCCATTTTTCTTCAGACACCGTACTCACCCTCATCAACACACTTTTGGCCTCTTCACTTTCCCATGACACAAATATTAAAAAGGGTTAGCCAGATTAAAAGGATTATTCAAACTCTACATACTCCCTAACTCTGTTATCGCTTTAACTTTCAATGAAAAATACCTCTTCTGAATTTACATAGAGTTTACTGTTTACATCACTTACAAACAGAATGCATTCTAATAAAGATTTTTAGGAACATTTATACTTTTCCTTATTTGGAACCTGGAATTCATCTTCCCACAGAATATGTAGTAAATGGCAGTTTCCTAGCTTGGTTCTTCCCAAAGCCTACTTCACTTATAATAAACAACATGGGTAAATTAACACTAATAGACAATACTTAAAAAAGAGAGAGGAAAATAAGTTTTGACATCCTACCACTTATTTCTTTGTCCTTTCTCCCATCCCCAGTGATGTCAGGCTGCCCAACACTCCTCACTATAAAACCTCTATTTAGAGAGGAAATAAAACATTTTGTATTTCAAAATTACTCATTTCTCTCCCAAACAATACATTCCCATTCTTTCATTCTATCTGATTTCTGGCCAGATACTCAACGAAAAAGAATTTGATTATGATACTAAGGTACAAATGACTCATCAGACTTTAACATCCCTGAAAGATAAACGAAAATGCTGTTCACTTAAGTCTTTAACTGCGAAACATTCAGGTACTAGAGAACACAAAGTGAATAAAACCAAACAGTCAAGGGGGAGGGGAAGAGCATCCTGAACTGGGAACGGGGAAGAGTTGCAAAAGACATACTTGTGAGTTTTTTATTTTTGTTTTGCCTTGAAAGAGGTTTTATTTATCTCTCACATTGAAACTGCAAAATAGATTATTATTTCACAAATACTTGGGAGTTTTAAACAAAGTTTCTTTAAACGGTTCATGATTTTTACAGGTTCTTCTCTTTTTCCATTTCTAATCAAAGACAATAGTTTATATCAGTGTGGAGACTCTGATAATATGGAGGCAAAGATGGCACATGGAATCAGTTCAGTTCAGTTGCTCAGTCGTGTCTGACTCTTTGTGACCCCATGGACTGCAGCGTGCCAGGCCTCCCTGTCCATCGCCAACTCCCAGAATTTACTCAAACTCATGTCCATTGAGATGGTGATGCCATCCAACCATCTCATCCTCTGTCGGCCCCTTCTCCTCCCACCTTCAATCTTTCCCAGCATCAGGGTCTTTGCAAATGAGTCAGTTCTTTGCACAGATGGCCAAAGAACTGGAGTTTCAGCTTCAGCATCAGTCCTTCCAATGAATATTCAGGACTGATTTCCTTTAGGATGGACTGGCTGGATCAAGCAATTTAAAGCAGTGATCTGAGATGCTTCAATTTGCTTTAATCATGCACTGTGGAATAATTACTTGCTACCTTGGTCCCAATTTCAATAGTTTACCTATGATATCTGTGGTAATTTTTACTGTAACTGCTAAAACTTAATGAGTTTTTACTGTGTGTGTGAAATAACTCAAAATGCTTAACATATTTTAATATCATTTAATAGAGTCCACAACTTTATGACTTAAGTATTCTTTTGCTCTCTTCTTGCTGATGAGGAAAATGGGACACAAAATTAAGTATCTTGCCTAAAATCACACAGCTAGGAAATGGTGGACTTGGAATATGAATTAAGCACTCTGGCTCCAGAGTCCACACTTTCAACCACCTCACTATACTGTTAAATTCCTAGAGGAAGTTCGCTATCTTATGTTTCTTTTAATACTCTCTAATGCACTGGGCAGAATGCTCTGTATCAAGTTAGTATTCAGCAAATATGGCTTGTTAGCTATATGTGCAATCAAAGGAGGGAGTAATGCACGTCATGATGGCCTTCTGAATGTAGGCCACCTGTGTTGGTGATTAAAAATTTGCTCATAAGGGCTATTTGCAAATAGACTAATTAGAGTCAAACTCTTCCCTAAGGGAGAGGTAATGAAAAGAACACCAAGGAGAGAAATTTGGGAGCACAGCAGCAGTGCTTCCCCTGAGAACAAATATAGCTTTTAAACAAGAAAGAGTATTAAATACATAAACCTAACATGAGCCAGCACAAAATGATCCCACATAGAAATAAAGGAAGTAACGTGACTGTTCAGTATTCTATGTTAGTAATGTAGTGTATGAAAGAGTAAATTTATACCAGATATGACAAGATATGATACATTTTTGAAGTTCTATATACTTCCTCCAGAAACTTTAATTCTTTATTAGCAATCATCACCATTATAGATAAAATTCTTCTACTGTTCATTATGTATTAAACAACTTTAGACCTCACTAAAAAAAAAGCTACATTCAGTTTCTAGAAGTCAAGGTAGTGGTTACCTTTGGCTAGGGGTATTAACTGGAAGGAAACCTGAGGTAGGGTTCTGGGGTATTGATCTAGGTATGGGTTAATTTGTGTTAAGTTTGTGACAATACATCAGGCTACATATAAATTTATGGTCTGTGCATTGTTTGGTATATAATTACACTTCAATAAAAAAAATACTACAAACATTTTAGACCAATTCCCTGGGATAAAAGATTAATGTAGAAAGTCCAAAATGTTAAATTTTTGTAGTCTTCAAAGCATAAACCTGAATAATCCAAAACTGAAAAAAACATATTTTGCAATCCATCACAATAAATATAAAAGGGTGCATGTACTATGGGATATGGGATATGCCAGTTACTTTAAAAATAAGTTTACACGATCAAGGACTAGCAGGTTGTGACTGGCACGCCCATGTCCAGCACGGTGCTCTGTTAGGCACGGGAGGCACTGCCATAAAATGGACCGTCAGTTAAGACTTGGGCCGCACCAGGTTTTATACGGCTGACCTCACACACGTGATTCTCTAAGGACAACCTGTGATCTGATTTTAAAATTTAAACTAAATCTTCATCTCCATGGATTCATCCAAAGTTGCTGAAGTTTCTACAGCAAAGTAACATCATATACAGATTCAACTATAGAGGTTCAAAAACACTTGTGCATGCCATGAGGGGGGTAGGAGAGAATTCTATCTTCTTTCTTTTGTGGATCAAAGTAGCACGCACCCATTTCAGGAAATTAAGTAGAGTCCCTGAGATGCTATACTTAGGAAAACAAACAAGATACAAAGATCTTAACACAACATTTTACTAACTGTCTTGGAAAGATCTGTCAAAACTGCTGACCACAGGGACAAGCTGTTAATTCCTTTACTTGCAATAAAATCAGTTTTTAAGGACACCTTGTAAACTTATTTTTTTAATATCATTTCAATATTCAAACTTAAATTCTATTAGAACATCTAACGGTCCCTCCCTTTTGGCTTCCATCTAAGTACTAGTCATGCAAAAAAAAATCTACCTAAGATGGGTTAGGATCTTAAAGTTAGTATAAAAATATGCCCCTTTTCCTAGTTAAGACTGTAAATTCCCAAAGACCAGGAGTGATGGAGTTTGTCCCACGAATGCACTGCCTCTATCTTTGTCTTTATACTGGCAGGTGAGAGTTTTAGCTCAATAACTTTCAAATCTGGCAATTTATAACTGAAAAGATCAATTTATTCATAAACTTAGCAGCTAAAATGATGCCTGAAGGGATGGGATACATTTTCATCTGCTACATTCCCATAAAGTATTTGCATGTTTCAAAATCCCTTCTTCCTACTCTTTTCTCTTTAACTCCTACCCATTTTTCTCAGAAAAATCTTTTCAAAAAAAACACTAATAACTGGCAAGTATAATACTAGTGTTGCTTACATACTTCATAAAGGAAAAGAAATACCATATAACAACCTAATAATTTACTGTGATCCAGGCACTATATGCTAAATGCTTATGTTCTAATTCCCAAAGCAACTACCATAATGTATATTTCCAGAGGGGCAAACTGAGGCCCAAAGAGAATGACTGGTCCAAGTTATTCAGCTACATAAACATCAGGGCTGGGATGGAATTCAGGTTCACACTGGCTCTAAAGCATTTACTCTTTTTCTCTTTTAAGTTGAGGTATTATTTATATTCAGTAAAACTCCTCCACTGTTAATTTACAGTTTGATCCATTTTGGTAATCATATACAGCCATGTAACTTGTACCATCATAATTAAGATACAGAACAATTTATCTCCCTAAAACATTTCCTGTGCCCTTTGGCTGTTATCTTATCCCCTGAACCATGGGCCCTGGCAACCATTAATCTACTTTCTTAGTTTTGTCTGCTCTTTATACAACTGCATATAAGTGGAAATCAATGTGTTTGACTTCTTTTACTTAGCATAATGTTTTTGAGATTCATACGTTATCACATGTGTTTTGTTTCTCTTTATTGCTGAGTAGTATTCCATAGTATGGAAATAGTACAACTGATTCATTTACAAGTTGTTAGGAACTGAAATCCATTCACCCTAAAATTCAAGGGTTGAAGCCCTAACCAGCAATGTGACTGTATTTCAAGACAGGGTCTTTAGGGAGATAATTAAAGTTGAATAAGGTCATAAAGGTAAGGTCCTAATCCACAAGCACTGCTGTCCTTTCAAGAAGAGGAGATACTAGGGGCACCGATGCACAGAGTTAAGGCCATGTGAGGTCACAGCAAGAAGGCAGCCATCTGCTAGCCAAGGAGAAAGGCCTCAGGAAAAACCACCCTGCCAACACCTTGATTTTGGACCTGCAGTCTCCAAAACTGCAAGATAACAAATTTCTTTTATTTAAGCCACCCAGTCTATGATATTTGTTATAGGATCCCTAGTAAAGTAATACATCAGTCAGTGGACACTTGCAAAGCTTTTATTCCTAACCACCAAGATCAAACAGCCAGTATTTCAAACCTGTACAGGCCCTGAAAATACACAAAAATTCCCTTTAGGATTTCCACAAATTTCTCATCCTCCAAGAGTCTGCTCTTGGTATTATGTTGTTGTTTAGTCGCTAGGTCTTGTCCAACTCTTTTGCGACTCCATGGATTGTAGCCCTCCAGCTCCTCTCATAATCCAAGGTGAATAAAAAGAGACATCTCACTCAAGTTTTCACTAATATGGTAGTGCTATTACTACCATAATATTCTGTCTCATTGCTTACAAAATGTTATAGGAAACTTATAGATATTTAATCAACCTTCCAAACAAAAGAGGAATTACTTCTATAACCAACACAGATATTCTCCCTGGTTCTGCTAGAATAACTTCATCAAGGTATTCTTGATGGGCTTCCCTACTGGCTCAGTGATAAAGAATCCATCTGCCAATGCAGCAGACACAGGTTCGATCCCTGATCCAGGAAGATCCCACATGCCCAGGAGCAGCTAAGCCCATGTGCCACAATTACCAAGCCTGTGTTCTGGAGGCTGTGCTCCGCAACAAGAGAATTCACCCCAATGAGAAGCCCCCACACCGCGGCTGGACAGTAGCCCCCACTCAGCCACAACAAGAGAAAGCCTGAGCAGCAACGAAGACTCAACACAGCCAAAAATAAAATTAACGTGAAAGAAAAAGAGCTAAGGTTAAAAAAAAAAAAAAAAAAAAAAGAGGCTCACTTCAGTCTCTTGAGTCATCTTTCCCCCAAGCTTTTATTCTAAGTATTAGCAGAATCCTCTCTCCTCCAACAAACATATCCTAACAAATACATCTGTTCCCTGAACATAGTTGTTCAGGGTGAAGCAACATGGAGATTCAGAGCCCCACCTCTTAGATATTCCTCTCCATAGTGGTCCTTAAAGTATCTCCTCAGGTGCAGGGATTCCGGAGAACATAACTGAAAACTGGAGACTTATGCTCCATGGTGGGACAATTCTTTCTGGTTAGAAAGTTCTTTCTTATACTTGCCTCACTACTATTCTTAACCATAGACACCAGCCCCTTATTTGAGGATCATTAGTTCATCTCCTTTTAGTTTTCTTTTCTACAATGAAGTTATAGTTAGCTATTCCTCATAAGAAACAATTTTCCATACCCCACATTACCCTTAACATCCTCCTTCAGATAAACCGAATTTTCCAGTAAGACAATACTTGTCTGTCCAGGCTTCTCAGGAGAACAAACACCAAACCCCTTCACCATCTGACCTCTGACCACCTTGCAGATCCTCATTCCCACTATTCCACACATCAGACTCATATATTCCAGTCACACCAATTCAACTATTCTTCTGATAGTATCATTATAATATAATCACTTATCCAGTTAACATAAGGATCTAGATACCCACATCTTAACATCTGTTCTTTTTTACTTCCTAGGGAACTCCTAACTCCCCTTTCTATTTCTATCCACTATTATTTTTCCTATCCTGTCCAAAATGGTAAATTCAAGGCTGCATCCCGCAGTGTCCATGCACACCTCGTATTAAATTCTAAACTACATTTACCATATAAGTTACTAATTAAACCTCTCAATAAGTGACATGCTATCAAAGTAATCACGTCAGAACTTCCAGGTCCATGTCTTAAACTTCTCACTGAAACAGAGAAAGATCATTTAAAATTTGATCATCTGACAAGATTTCTGTGGAAACAAATCTAGGTAAAGAATCTCTGCACGTCACTGCCATCATTGGTTAGAGCGCGTGGACATGCACATGAGCTGGCATCAGCTGACACCCCTGCACCCTCGCACCTGTGGCCTAAGAGCTTTCCATGGGAGTAACTATTACCAACTTCCTTTTAATTTCAGTAGCACATCGCTAAATGGCACACCAACTGCCCTCCCCCAAAGCTGGAAAATCAAGCAAAGTTCTGAGGATCCTAATCACATACCAGAGTATTTTATATTTTACATAGACCAGTCTGTCAAAGTCAGGGCTGAAAATGCCTACGGCATGCACCCAAATATCTGGCATATGTTGCCAATAAAGCATCTTCACTATGCCAAAATCTCATGAGGCCCCTTTTATTCACTCAACTTTTAGATTGTTCAGGACAGCCAACACTTGCCAACTCTACACGTCTGAATCCCCAGATAACGTAGGAAATTTATACAGAGGAAGGAGAGGGTGGACGAAAACAGCTGCTGCTGTGCCCAGGCCCCTTACTTGGCCTCTTTGGCTCTTCCCTACCAACAAGGCTCCTCTCAAGTGGGCAGGAGAGCTCCTTCATGGAAGAAAGTTATGGAAAAGAACAGACCTGAGAATGTGGGAAGAACTCTGGCACCACAGAGAAAAGCTCATTCCCCTCCCTGGTGCCACCTTTGGTTCCATTTTGATTATAGAGCCAAGATTAAGAATTACTGCTAACCCAAAAGGAAAAAAGGGGGATAAATGGGTAGAAGAGGGAAGATAAGAGACTAACATCTGTTAGGTGTGTATTTCTTTCCAGGTTTGGTAATCGAGCATTGCATACTTAACCTTATTGTTAGTAAAGAAGGGATTAACATGTCCATTTAAAATAAAAAAACACGGGCAACTTTCCCAAGGAAACAAGTAAGTGATGGGTCCAGAATTTAAGCCCAGATCTGCCTGGTCCTTCCCAACTGCATTATTTCCACTACATTTGTCTGGAAAAACAAGACAACAGGAACAACAACTTCAGTCATATAACAACGGTATGTGCATGCATGGAGGCTAACAAAAAAGAGAAGGCAAAGTTTCGGGTAATAAATTTTCCCTCCAGATCATCTGCGTTCTAAGTCTTCATTCAAGTTTCAGACTCACAGTCTACCTATACCAGAGGCTTAAGTGACAATGTGTTAAAATTCTTGCCACTAACAAGAGAGGCTATGTTCTGAAAGTAAAAGTGATCATTTTCAGAAATGCACTAATTCTCTACCATCAATAAAGCATTATTTAGTTCATTGCTACTAAAGGAAACCTGAGTGATCTTTCTGGAAAAACCCAAAAGGACAGAAGTCATTGCTCTTTTTGGATTAAAGGACTGGTTGGCAGAACAATCTGTGTGTCTAAGCCATCGATGGCTATTTGCTGGCTGCATGACATCAGCAAGTTCCAGAAAATGAAGATACTGCCATGTTTAAAACAAGGATGCAATAAAGAGATGAATGACCACAATTCTCTGTTTTCTATCAACGGGCCCCAACAGCAGAAGGAAACAAATCAGAGGGTATTCCTAAAACGTGCTGAAATCTAGAAAATCCTTTGAAGTCTCCAGTTTTATCTTAAAACCTGCAGTCAGCTGCACAGACTGCTCTATCACAGAGCCATATTTTGCTTGGATAGGAGAATAATTCTGGAGTGAAACATGAAATTTTGACCATGTCTTGCAAACCATTTAAAGCATTTCAAAGGCAGAGAGAGGTCTGTGAAAGCACTCTATGAACTGTTAATTACTAGATCCATACATGACAGTACCATCTTCCAAAAGGACAGTCAAAACAAATCTTTTTTAAAAAATATTTTCTTTTTTTAAGCAACGTTTTTATTTATTTATTCTTGGCTGTGTGGGGTCTTCATTGTGCATGCTTTCTCTAGTTGTGGTGTGCAAGCTTCTCACTGCAGTGGTTTCGCCTGTGGCAGTGCACGTGGGCTTCAGCAGTTGAGGCGCACAGGCTTAGCTGCCCTGCGGTATGTGGAATCTTCCTGGACCAGAGATTGAACCCCTGTTCCCTGCATTGGCAGGCAATTCTTAACCACTGGACCACCAGGCAAGTCCATGGTAAAGGAAATCTTTAGGAAGAAATTAAGGTGGACTAGATATTCTCTAAGGCTGTTATACTGTGTTTTTCACAGTCTGCGATATCATGACTGCAGCTATGAAATTAAAAGGTGCTTGCTCCTTGGAAAAAAAGCTATGACAAACTTAGATAGCATATTGAGAAGCAGAGATATTACTTTACCTGCAAAGGTCCGTCTAGTTATGGTTTTTCCAGTAGTCATGTATGGATGTGAGAGTTGGGATACAAAGAAAGCTGAGCACCGAATAATTGATGCCTTTCAATTGTGCTGTTAGAGAAGACTCGTGAGAGTCCCGTGGACTGCAAGGAGATCAAATCAGTCAATCATAAAGGAAATCAATCCTGAATATTCATTGGGAAGACTGATGCTGCCTGATACAAAGAGCTGACTCATTAGAAAAGACCCTGATGCTGGGAAAGACTGAAGGCAGGAGAAGGGGATGACAGAGGACAAGATGGTTGGACGGCATCACCAACTCAATGGACATGAGTTTGAGCAAGCTCTGGGAGATGGTGAAGGACAAGGAAGCCTGGCATGCTGCAGTCCATGGGGCCACAAAGAGTCAGACACAACTGAGCGACTGAACAACTGATATATCATTTCCCCTCTTCCAGTCTCGCAGACTGAGTACCAACTCCACGGACTGGGCACTGAGCCGGAAGCCAACAAACAGCTATGAACAGAAGCCAGTCTCTGCCCTCTTGAAAGAGTACATATTAAAGGGAAATACCAACATTAAATAGTTCACTGCAAGGGTGACGAGTGTTATAAATGAGAAGTCCAGGTTCTATTGCTGACCCAAGTGCAGGAAGCAGATAGGGAAATCCACAGTGGAAAGCAGGTAAATTTTCAGTTTCCTGAATCTTTATTTTTCATTTAGAGCACCCAAATCCTGATACTTGAGACATATTTATACATTGGAAGAGAAATTCTTCCAAAACCCAGCAAAGTAAGTCAAGAATATTTCAGACTTCACTTCTTTACAATATTTAGTGCCAGGCCATGTAGACTAGGTATATCACTCTGTTTGGGGAAAAGAGGACTTATTGAGCATTCAGGGCATAAATGAGGTAACAAGTAATATTTTTCCAGAAACACTGAATTTGTGTTTGTGTTAAACTAGTATGAAAATAATACAACCACTTTTAACAACGAATTATTTAAAGCAAAGTTTATCATCTTCAACCTGAAGGCAGAAGGTTCTGGCTCCATCATGTCACCCTAGCCAATTCATAGTCTTTTTTTTTTAATGGGGAGGATAATTGCTTTACAATATCATGTTGGCTTCTACCATACAACAACATGAATCAGTCATAAGTGTACATATGTCCCTTCTCAAACTTATTGTTTGAAGGGACATATGTATATTATCCCTCATGCCTCATAAATAAATGTATGCTCAATAAATCCTCTCTTGAACCTCTCCCCCACCCTCTACCCCATCCCACCCCTTGAGCAACCGGGTGAGCCCCTTGTGCCTAAACAGTAGCTTCCTACAAGGAGAGGATGGGACAAATTGAGAAAGCAGTAGCATTAACATACAACCACACAGTCTCAAACTCAGCTTCCCCATTTGTTAAATGAGAAGCTCAAAATAAAACAACAATGTCCTTAGATCCCTACCATGTTCATGTGCAGCATCTATGCAAAACAGTTTGAATTTTGAATGCTTAAAAGATATAGATCATTACATGTCCTTCTGATTACTATTCTGCTTTTTAAATTAGTCATCATTTATAATATATTCATTCCACAATTATATACTAATTTTACTTCTAAATCTGTTCAGATAGAAACAGGGAGCTGGTCTTTTAAAAGTTCAAAATACTCAAAGACAGTATCTTTAAATCTGAGAATCTCAAAATAATTCCTTCACTATCTTATTACTCTGCTTAAAAAAAAAAAAAAAACAAAAACCCCACTACTTAGATCCACTCATGGTGAGCAGAAATACAATGTACTCTTCAAATTTTGGAAAATTCCATCTGAAATTCTAGCAAACCTGGCTTTATTCCCACTTTAGCATCAAAGCATCACATGTTCCGCTCCCTCTCTGCCACTTCCTCTCAGCTGAGCTGCTCCCCAAGGAGATCACTCCCAACAGAGAACGAAAGGGAGGGGGAAGAGGAGTCTGCCCAGCAAAAAGTTCATACCAAAACCCTTTTACATTGCCCCTTTTGATTCAACAAATGCGCTGGCTGCCCTCAGTTCAAGTAGAAATAGAGGCAGAGTCTTCAAAAATATTTTCAAGGCATTAATAACGAGGGCAAAGTGGAAGGCAACATAATCTTAACCTCCAGGTTTCTTGGTGCGTCAGCTGTATAACATGTTAGCTATAAATGACCTCAGAGTTTCTCAAGCAGATCAATGTTTTGTTTTGTTTTTAATATATTAATTTAGGTCTTCAAACATCCAAAGTTTTATTATGGGACGCCTCAATTTATCAGTGTTTTCAAAAGTTTGATAAGGAAGAGTGATGGCAAACAATGATTTCTCCCTGTCAGAAGGAAAGTGACACTTCAAATTTCTTATTCACCTCTTAAAACCTGGAACAGACTCTAGTCACGAGGTGAGAAATATCAAACAATGAATGTCATGAAAATTTTTAATTTAGATAAAACTGAACCTATGTTACATTACAGAGCTATTGTCTTTAAAAAAAAAAAAAGCCCTCTATTCTAAATAAGACTATGCTCTCTACTTTCCAAACATACCAATATTAATACCTTATTTGTACATGTGCCCAACGTCATTTAAATCTCACAAAAACAATGAGGTACTCAGAGTATCATAACTGTCTTCTTGTTGGTTTAATTAAAGAGATACTTAGGAGATTCATAGACTTGCCAACCAGAAGCCATCCCTATCATACAACTCCTCTGAGATCTAAGCCCTCAGTTTTGTTCTCTGAAAAAAGGGGGATGATATTACTTCAAAATATTCTTAAAGCTGCTGTATTTTCTCTCACCATAGATTAGTGTTCACTTTCTAGAATGCTATATTATTCTAGTTTTTAAAATTCAGCCTATTTTGAGTCATTCATGTTGCTGAATGAATCAATAATTTGTTCCTCTTTATTGCTAAATAAAACTCTACTGTGTGAATATACCACAATTTGTTTATCCATTCTCCAGCTGAGGGACATATGCATTACTTTTAATTTTGGCTATTAAGAACAATCCTGCTTTAAACATTCACATACACGTCCTTGTGTGGACATCAGTCAATACTAAGATAGAACTGCTGCATCCTATGGTAGGTGTGTTATGTTTAACTTTTTAAGAAACTGCCAAACTGCTGTCTAAAATAGCTCTCCCATTTTACATTCCAAATATCACTGTATAGCACCTTTGAAAGTGCCAAACATCATGAAAGGTATAGCAACTCTAAGCCCCAAGGAAGGTGCATGTTTCGGTCAGGGGACAGAGGCAGGTAGCATTTCATGTAGAAAAAAACTTCACACAAAAAGAGATGTAGTACACCCAAGGACAGACACTCTAGCCTGTGAGTGACTTGTAGGCATGCTGCCTTAAATTCCATTAGGAAAACATCTATCTAAGTACAACCAATGTAAGATATGTTTTGGAAGTCTAACATGCAAAGAAAAGAAAATCCTAAAAGGCAGCCATGAAGCTGATGCAAGCAATCACAACAGCAGTTCACCAGAGCATTATATACAAGGCGGCTACACTAAACTTTAAAAGATTTATATACAGCCACTCTAGTGATCACTATCTCCATTTTACAGGTGAAGAAACCAGAGGCAGAGAAGGTAAGAATGTGGCCCCAAAGTCACATAGCTTATAAGGTGGGACCAGATCTGATTCTAGACAACGCTTTTCTTGACTATGCTAATTTATTGCTCCATCTCCATGTTTCACAAGCCTCCTAGCCTGCTTGGAAGGTATCTCCCTGAAGCTGAGTGACACTGTCCCTTAAGCCATACTATGGAGAAGGAAGGGGCAACTCATTCCAGTATTCTTGCCTGGAGAATCCCATGGACAGGCGAGCCTGGCAGGCTACAGTCCATGGGGTCTCAAGAGACAGACATGACTGACTGACTAAACCACCACCAAGCCATACTATTTCCCGTTTCTAATGTACTCATCTGGCATCTTCCGGTATTTCACTGTTTTTCCAAGCTGGTTTTCTACCTGAAAGAACAGCAGCTGACCAGTCAAAAGGAACAAAGTGGATATACTTGGCAGTGATCTGCAGTGACTTTCCTAGAGTAAATCACAGCACCAGGCATTCTGGTTTTGAACATTAATTTGACCATAACTTTGGTTCATTTGACTGATAATGAAGGCACCAATATCCTTTTCTGAGGATCATCGTAACAGGAAAAAGCACCAAGGCAGTATCAATCCCTTATAAATCCACAACTGCTAAAAACTAGGTATACACTCTATACCTAGAGTGTAATCACACACACACACACACACACACAAACACACCAAAGAAAACACACAAGCTTAGGTTAACTGTTAGAAAAAAATATGGCTGATAAAACTACTACATATATAGCTGGAAGCACTCTCAGTAGTCTCCTTCCTTCTAAAGAAGGAAAAATAAAACTACATTATGCAAACTTGCAGTGTTTTTGGTATAAGGGTAAAGAGGATGAAAAGAGAGAATTATTAAAAAACTAAAAAAAAAAAAAAAAAAACCAAGAAAAAAAATACATGAACAGCTTAAAAGGCAGGGGCACACTGTTTCAAAACAAACTATATCTTGGAAATACCAGACAAGTGGCAGAACTTACCGACGGATCAGAATCTTCCCATCTCTGCTTCTGTAGTTCTCTGATTTTGAGGACTATCATTTTGGGGACCAGCTAAAATTTAGATGTGTCTCTTAAGTTTCCTCCCCAGTGGTTGGTCAGCTAATTCTTACTAGATTCATTGTCTGTTTATTTGTTTTAACATTTGTTTACTTATTGTCTTGGCTGCACTGGGCCTTGATTGTGGCACACAGGCTCTCTAGTTGTGTCACATGGGCATGGACTCAGTCACCCTGTATCATGTGGGATCTTGGTTCCCTGACCAGGGTTCAAACCTGCATCCCCTGCATTATAAGGTGGATTCTTAACCACCAGACCACCAGGGAAGTCCCGATTCATAGCCTTGAATAGGAAAAATCAGGAGACTCTCTGGCATTCCACAAATACTGCCAGTCTTTCCACACTCTAAATGTCTACCGGTTTACCGTTTTCTATAGCTACCCTCTTCTCCCAAGCTCCATTTTCTGGCTTCTAGACGACATTGGCAGTGGTGATTCTGAGAGGAAGGTACAGCTGGAAGACATGCACTAGGAATACCCCAAAATGGGAACCTGGCCTATTCAAAGCTGGGGAGTGGAAATGAGATATGAAAATGCTCACCAGGACACCTCTCTCTGTTGCCTCAAGTCAGGAAACATGACAACACGGTACCTTCAGGAGAGTGTTGGGTTTGAGCAAGATCAAGAAAGTAAAAGAATGGGAGATTTTCTGAAGATCTAGCACACGGCAGTGTTACGAACAAAGTTGGGAAGCATCAATTTTGCATAGCAAACAGGGGTAATAAAAAAAACTACAACTGACTTACATTTCCTTTTTTAAAAAATTTAACCATTGACTAAACTCTCTAATTTTCTCAGCCAGTCCCTTCTGGCCTGAAAATATAGTTCAACTTCAACCCAGCCTCTTTGAATAATCACAAATTCTGAATTAATAAAGATTTACTGATATGTGACCTCATCTCAATCTGATTTGTGACCTCATCTACATGAAGGTTGAGGGAAAATAAGTACAGATCAGTCACAGGACAGTAACTGCCAGGCTGACAAATTTTAGGCATAAAAGGGAAGACAAAAAATACACATGTGTGTTTGTGCATGTTATATACAAGTTACCAGGTGGGCTGGGTCCAACTATACAAGGGGAAAAAAAGGTTTATCACAGCAAATATGTCAAAACCTGTAGACCTCATAAGTATCTACCAAGGAGAATATTTTGTTTATTCTTAGCATTTCAAATTGAAGTCAACTTTGAAAGCAAACTGACAGTAAGTAATGCAAATGTCAAACCCTGGTTTTTTTTATGGTTTACTCTCAGGAGCCTACAGGGCAGTACCCATAGTCATTTGAAGATGGATGTGCCCTGGTATCTGCCATAATGTTGTAAATATGCATAATTCATCAACATTTGATACAGATATTGACAAAATGACCCTTTTGGTACTTTAAAAAATATTACAGCATCACAGAATCTTCATTCTGAAAGCAATCATTAAGATGACCTAATTCAATCTCTTTCTCTTAGAGACGAGGAAATTTCAAGGCTAAACGGGGGATTTAAACAACATGTACAAAGTGGAAAGAACAGAAACGAAATCTCTTGTTTAAAAGCAGAGATTAAAGA
Source organism: Cervus canadensis (assembly GCF_019320065.1). Taxonomy (NCBI): domain Eukaryota; kingdom Metazoa; phylum Chordata; class Mammalia; order Artiodactyla; family Cervidae; genus Cervus; species Cervus canadensis. The sequence continues at coordinate 36,646,408 of NC_057393.1, read as the reverse complement.
GAATCAAATCAAAGAGAATCAAAACCTTTTAAAAAGAAAAGTGTCCTTTAGCTTCATTTTTTACACAGAAAATCATAAATTACATCCTCTCCCTCTTGCAGAAGAAGACTTATACCATGGCAAATTAGGTCTTTTCTAAAATACACACGTCTTCCTTTAAGCAGATACACTATCATGTTGTTCTTTCCCTTTACATTCAATTCTAAATCCCATCGTCTAACTGAAGTGTTCTCACAAAGGTTCACAAAATTTCTGTAGTTCAGCAAGCTAAGCATGTTTATTAATCCTCACCCTAAAATACCTACTTCTAGGATAAAAGTTAGAGGTAGCAGAATCTAACTATAAAGTGACCTTTCTTCTAGAAATTAAAAAATAAAGGTGGATAGTCTGGAATTTTCATTGTTTTCAAGACCTCCAAAAAGAGGAGGTAGTAGCATTTAGAACAAACGCATGGACCGAATTAGGACCCGCCTTATCAAATAATGCCAGTGGTTCTCAGCAGAGCTCCTTGGAAGGCAGGCTACATGTCAGAACCAAGAGAAATATGGAATATATATTTTAGAGATAACCTAAATATGTTGTAGGGAACACCAATGGCATTTCACCATCCTTACTCAAGCAAGAAGAAAAGAGGTAATGTTGTAGACAACAGTAGATTGACCCAGTATGCCTTCCATGTGTACTGAGAGTCAGCTTGTATGTCAGGGAGGAAGAGAAGGGACAACCTGATATCACTCATTTGATGGAAAAGAAAACTTATATCCTGAGGGATTCAATGGCTTGTATTGTCCTTTAGACAAGGGACAGTTTCCATTTAGGAACTGTTCTTCTGAAAAGCTATTAGGTCCATAGACACTAGGAAGGAGAGTTGATGCCAGCCAAGCATTTCTTGCAGTTTTAATATGACTTTCTGACTAATGAGGCTTTGATGTTCCAGAGCTCAATCCAACAACTATATTGACAAATCTATCACTAAGCAGCAAAGCTACTGACACATTCCTATGCAAATTCCACTAACGGGGGACTCCTGATGTCCAGTTTAAATTCAGCACCTGTTGGCTATCTACCACAATGAGAAGATTCTGAGTTACAATAAGTTGATCTATGTATTCATACTCTCTAGCCCAGTCCCTCTCTCCTTTCATCTCCCGCCTTCGTCCTGCCCTCCTTCCTTCCCCCAGTGCAACAGTATGCAGTGAGGTCAGCAAAGTTCTCTGTAAAGGGCCAGACAATAAACAGTTTAGGGTTTTTCTGGTTCTGCCATTGTAGAACAATAGTCAGTGAAGGTCACTCAGTCATGTCTGACGCTTTACGACCCCATGGACTGTAGTCCGCCAGGCTCCTTTGTCCATGGGGATTCTCTAGGCAAGGATACTGGAGTGGGTTGCCATGCCCTTTTCCAGGGGATCTTCCCGACCCAGGGATCGAACCCAGGTCTCCTGTGTTGCAGGCGGATTCTTTACCATCTGAGCCACCAGGGAAGCCCTGAACAATAGTAGCCATAGACAATCCATAAATGAATGGGTGTGGCTGTTTCAACAAAACCATTTACAAAAACAGGCAGGGGGCCAGATATGGCTCCCAGGATGGTAATTTTTCAGTCCCTTGTACACAGTAGCAGTTCTCAAACTTTAGCCTGCATCAGAACCACCTATAGAACTTAGTAATACACAGATTTCTGGGCCTCATCCTTCAAGTTTCTGATTTTGAAGATCTGTAGTGGGGACTGAGATTTTGCATATTTACTAAGTTGCCAAATGATGCTGACGCTCATGGTCCACGGATCACACTTTGAGAACACACTCTGAAAGCCACTGGTATAAAATAATGGTCTTCACTGCAGTCAGTGGCAGGCTGAAATGTAATGAACAACTGAGAAAGTGGAAATTACATGCTGTTGATTGCTAATTTTACAGAATATTTCATATGGAGACTTACTGTTAAGTGCCATAATATTATCTGTTCCCGGATGATGGAAATTTATTCCCATGCGTCCTAAAACATAAAACAATTCTGTTTTAAGCACAAAGAAAAGAATGCTTAAATATAATCACAAATATATTGCACAATATGAACATTACAAAAAACTAAAACAGATTAAGCTAAAAACAATGCTATCAAAGCCCACAGCAGTTACAACAGTTTTAAATCAAGTCATAAGACATACACATGAAAAATCTTAAAACAAAGCCAAAGTCTCAATAACAACAAATAAAATAAACCAAAACAAAAAAGAAGCTTCCATTGTAATAGGAAATTTTAATGCATCTCCCGCATTCCAATTTAAACATGCCAACTCCCTGGATTACACATTTTATTTAAACAATTTATACTGCCCTTCAAATTCAAGCAGCAAAATAATGAATTCAAAGTAGTATATAAACTTGAAGCTTAGAGAGAATCCAAAGACAAATATTTCAAAGCGGCTGAAAATGCAACATAATGATCAAAATGGCGAGCAGAAGAAAGATGTAAATTTACATAACAGATATAGTGGGGAACAATTACTGGCCAAAAATTTAGGGTTCCTGTGCTGCCCCTATCACTAACTAGTTAATGACCTTTGACATAATACTTATGTCCAGACCTTTGTTCTTACAGTAACAGGGGGCTAGATGCTTGTTTTTGTATGCTGTATGCCGTCAAGCAAAGAATCATTTATATATTTTTAAAGAGTTGTAAAAACAAACACAAAAGTTAAAAAACAAAGAATAATGTGCAACAGAAACCATATGGCCCATAGGCCTAAAATATTTACTCTCTGGCCTATAAGATGCCAAGTCTGAATCAAATGTTTCAACTAATAGCCTCAGGGGTTTAAGAGTGGAAGATGTATTAATTATTTGGGAAAAAGGAGGTGGATACGATTTACTTATCATATTCTGAGGTATTCAAACTTAACAAACAACCAGTCACTGAAAAATCTGCCCTAAAAAATACAATCACTGCCAATCAGAATTTAAGAAAAGGGCGCATTGAGAGGGTCTCTCAATCTCTGACCTAGGAATATTCAGATATTGGTGTTGTTCCCATAAAGCAAGGATGTTCTCTAAATGTTTTCATAACTATAAAGGGCTATCAAGAAAACCAAGCAAGCCCAGATTTAGCTCATTAAACTTCTATTTCCTGTGCTACAATCATTTATGGTAAAGAATTGTGTAGTTTATTACTACTACATCAAATAATAGTTTTTATGTTTCTGGGACTCCTTATGTTCCCTAACATTAAGGGGCACCCCTCTCTGTAGTCCTCCAGAAGTTGGATCCTGTTTATACTCTTTCCATCAGGTCTTTAAACTTTTCAGCCTGGAAAGATGAAGCTGAAAGGAAAATCTATAGTTCGATTCTAATTATCATCCTCTACACTGATTACTTCCAATTCAATCTTTCTAAAGATGCAGCAAAACAAGAGCCTTAGGCCATGTTTTGTAAATGAAAGTATCACTACTTGCTGAAAAGAAGAAAATTTTTGCCCTTTCTGGTATCCTTCCTACTACTGTTGGCCAATTCGAGGTCACTTTAATGATCTCTAGATCAAGATCATCCACTAGAGATTTTATGAGAAACTCGAGTTCAGTGTCAAATCCATCATGATCAATTACTTAAATGTAATCTAATTTTTCCCAACAATATGCAAATCCTTTTTAGTAAACTGCTTATGGCTTCTTTAAGCTACTTTCTCTACTCTTCAAAAATTAATGTCTAGATTATAAAATACATTTTCACTGGAGAAAATGAGACAATACAGAAAAGTGAAAAAAACAAGATCATCAACTAAAGACGAGCTCTGTTAGCATTTTGATTTATAGTCTGCCAGTTTAGGAGTATATATGTGTAAAGGTTTCTTATCTAAAATGAGGTTTATTTTATAATATTTTTTAAATTTAATATATTGCATGCCTTAAGTTTTATGGTTATTTTGGATTTTGAAGGAGAGAGAAAATATCAAAAGCGAAAGAAAAACTGACTCCAAACTCAGATGAGGCCATTTCTTTTTTCTTCCTTTTGTCCAACAAATACTGCTGTTTAATCAGCTGTGAAAATAGAATCAAGTGTGTGACATCTGGTGATTTTTGTTAATGCAGTCTGGTGCTGCCAGCGTGACATTTTGTCACCTGTCCATGGTCTGCTATTTTTAAACTGTTCTTGTCAGCTAGCTATCTTTTAAGTATAGTGTAAAATATAAGGTTTCGAAAACTGGAAGGCATACTTGGTTTTACTGAGTTAAATGATGCTGTGGAAATCTGAGACTGTGTCCCACTTTCCCCACTGCATAAGGCCTGATAAATGGGGGTGGGAGAGGAAGGGGGCAAGGTTGGAGAATAGGGTTACATACAGTTATTCAGACTGTAAAAATCACAGTCTCATAAGCTCAATTCACATTCACATTTAAGAAGCTAGTTATAAAAAACTGTCTCTACTGTTATTTAAAGTTTCAGAGTCAAACTAAACCTATACTTATATAAGTCCAAAGTAAAAACTGGAATTTTTGTTAATTCGTAATTGATTATGAAAGTCACCTCTTCACTTCTGCAATACCATTAGGAGATAGGGAACAACTGCTGTATCTTTCTCTAATCATTCCCATATGTTCTAAAAAGTCAAGTCCTTTCGAGACCTTTATATAACAGAATGTGAGTGCTGTGTTCTAGAAAACATAAGACAATGCACATTCTACTGGATTCTATTTCCTACCAATTTTCCCAATAAAGTTTTAGAGACAATGTCTCAAAAAAACTATCTATAAGATAAAATAATACATTAGGTAGGAATACAATAAAATGGTGCTTCAAATCCCTTTTAAGGGAAAATTATAAAAGTATGGTACTATACCATTTAAAATATGTTTCAAAGAACCACAAAGCAAAAGAAATGAGGTTCAACCTGAGGTCAAATCCTAGTTTCTTTGCATACCAGCAGTGAATAATTTTTGGTATGTTATCAATTTCTTTGTGCCTACATTGCCTCATTTCAGGCTGTACTCTAGCACAATTAAAGCCAGAAATTTCCAGAGGTATATCCAGGATTAAGTACCCTTAATCTTTTTCTTACTCTCAGGTGATTATAGTGATATACTAAAAGGGTCACTGGACAAATTAATGGGAGTTACCTACTTAAAAAAAAAAAAATCACTCAACTTCTATGTATTGTCTTCCCTTTTGTGTAGAACAAAAACAATCACTTCTTGCTAACATAGAACCTGTGCCCTAACAGTTTCTGCAATCAGCTAACTTTTATACAAGACGGACTGATATGGGCCAAAGGGAGGTAGTACAAAAACAGAACTGGAACAGTAATTCAAGTAAATAAAGAGACCGTATACTTTTCTGAATCAACTAAACGTAATGAAGGAGCACTTTTTCTAAAACAAGGTGACCTCAGCATTTCAGAAATGGAGCCAATTTTCTGTAAGGCTGTGTAATGCTAAATGTTTCATCAGGCACTACCCCCAAATAGCCAGCCAAGCTTACTCCTCTGTCATAACATGCAGGCTAAATGGGATGCGAGGTAAAGTTTCATCATTAGTAGCAACTCAGGAGGGTATAGGGATGAACCTTTCCCTTACCTCTAATCCTAACTCTCTTGATGCCAGAAATCCCCCTAATTCTCATAGTCAGGAGAAGAGTTAGCATTCCCTATGTCCACTAGAAAAGAGGACAGAGGACAACTCTTCCTACTAAGGCCTCAGTTATCCTTCTCCCCCCACCCCGATTCAAGAGAAAAGTTGAATAAAAGGATTTCTTACTGAAAACATTTATACAATGAAATATCACTGTGAACTTATTTTCCTCATGTTCACTTTATGTACATCATGAAATACTTTCATTTTGCAGGAATGTAATATCCTACCTGATTATTTTTTTTACACTATTCAGATAAAAAATTTTGGAAAGCCAATAAAACTTAGGAGGATTGTTTTTCTTTCTCCCTTAGGTAGTTTTTTATAATGACAGAATGCTTATCCTTCAGTAATCACTACTTGTATCTATGGCAAAGTCACAATTTTGACAGCTTGCATTTAAAAGCCTTCAACATTTAGCTGCAGCCTAGCTGGAAGGAGTAAATACTGTGGGGACAAAAAGACTTCCTTTATTACCTAAGTCAGGCAGAGGCACACCACTACCACTGCTGCGGTCTTTATCTCACCTTCACTTTATGAACTAGGTGCTTTATTTTAATGATGAAGACACTAAGGCTTTGAAGAGGCTAACTAATCTATGTAGATCAATAGCCAACTAAAGGCAGAACCAGAATTCAAACCCAGGTTTGAATGACTGAAAAGTCAGAAAGTCTGAGTTGAAATTTCATACCCTATAGAGAGAATATAAAATGTCTGGAAAAATTTTAATAAAAATAATAATCTTTGTTATCTCTAGGTAGTAAGTTTCAGGTGTTTTTTCACTTTTCTTTTGTCTTTTTACATACCATTTGAATTTCTTACAATGAGAATGTATTTTTTTCCTAAAGAAAACCGAGATCCAGAGCAAAATACCAAAACAAATAAGCACACAAAAAAACCAACTGACTTTCTAACTTGAATTTAGAGAGCCTCAAAATAGTCTTCAAGTAAAAGAGGATACTAACGGCAGGAGGAAGAAAAGGATAGATAAGGAGCAGTGTTTTTGGACAGACTCATACAGAAGCCACATGATAGGTACCCTAGCCTATCACCTTTCTCTTAAAGCTTGATTCACCTAGATATTTCCATCTTTTGACTCAGAGACCCTCTCTATGAATATATCTTTAAAAAAAGCTACGTGTAAGAACTCGTTCATGGCAGCATTACCTATAATGGAGAAAGAGCTAGAAGCAACCTAAGAGTCCAAAGTTAAGGTCTATCAATAAATTATAAAGGCCAGATAAAAATAGTGTTTATTATGCAGGGGGAGAAAAGATACACCATCACAATGTTTCTTTTATTTTTTAAATTATCTTTTCGTTATTATAATGTGTTCCATTTTTAAAGTAAAAAATTACTGAAAATCTTTCCCTTAAAATGCTGGCATCATGATTATGTTTTTAGAAGTAATAAGGATCAAACACATGGTGCTATAACCATATGTAAAAGTCTCCCAGTTGGAAAACAGAAGCAGGAAGTTCAAACACCCTAACTAGGGGACAATAACATGGTGATGTAACTGACCATGCGAAGTAGTTCATTCATAGGAAATCACTGTGAGTGGTATGAATTGTGAAGTTGTAACCATATTGAGACTGTAAAAATGCACATATTAAATGCCTTCCAGATTCTTAGGTCACACTATATCTTAACGTACAATTCAAAAGCCTTTTACAGATGAAACCTCACATTTGCAAGTGTACTAGAGAAATTTATGCAGAGGTATCCGGACAGATAAGAAAAAAGGGCCCCAGGGTTGGGGCCAGGGAGAGGGAGGTTTAAGAGAGAGGGGATATATATTTATATATATATATGTATATACATATATATATGTATGTATAGTTATGACTGATTCACAATGATGTATGGCAGAAACCAACACAACATTGTAAAGCAATTACTCTCCAATTAAAAATTTAAAAAGGGTGGGGGGGCACCAAAAGTGGAATAAGGTATTTACCCTGGTCCACAATACAGTACCCTCCACGCACTTTAGCAGTGCTACTCTCAACAGAGCATGACAGCTCCTGCTTAATCAATATTCACAAAAACTCTAGAAAATTATTTTATAGACCATAATCTAATATCTTTTCATAAACTTTTATTGCTAGAAGAATACAGACCAAGACAAGACAGACATGCATAAAGAACAAGGGCTGACTTCTTTAGAATAATAGGATGGGCTTACAGCTGTTCCTGGTAGAGAAGGACGACAAATGTAGCCTTAGAAGATACTAAAAACACAAAACAGTCTGTGAATATTATGTGGTTTTTTTTTAACACCATTCTCACTTCTAAGTGAAATTACCACGTACCTAATCTTTACTGAAGAAAGATGTGGTAACAGTGACTAAATATAACAATGACAAAAAGAGAGGCAGTTTTTTTTCCTACTTCTGAAGGCCTTAAAATATAGCTTTTCTCAAAATCTTTTATTTTCTTCACAGCCTGTTAACTACTTTCTTTTCACTAGAAATTGAGGAAAGCAGCAGAAAATCATGAGTGTGACAAGAAAATGATGAAATAGATATTTGGTGTGGCGTGAGGAAATGACTGTCACGTCCCCAGCCAGTCATATTCTATATAAGAGCCTGCAGAGAACCAGAGGGGATCACATTCCTCACAACTCTAGAGAACATAAGGGTTCACATAAGATGAGTGTCCCTGTGGCTGACTCTTCCAGTTTTCAGATAGTTAGGCTCTCAACCCAAGTACAATGGCTATTTCCACAGAAAAATTTCATTTTAGTATTTTAAAATATCATAATGCCCCCAAGAACTCCTATAATCCATAACAAGAACTATCTGTAATCAAGAATGTAATATCACCCCCTCTCCTGAATTGACATGGGCTCTAAAAATAGGAAATCCTAATATTGCTGACCTTGGGACTTTATGCCTTATATTTTATCCAAAACATTTTCCCTGTGTTCAGCCTTAAAGAATGCAAAGTGTCACTACCTGCTCTTAAAGACTGTGTAGTGATACTTCCTGCCCTAGGAAAGTGATTGTATTTTAATAAAACCCTTTTCTACAAAGTTTTCTGACTTAGCCTTTGGAGATTAATCTCATACTTCCTTGCAGTAGACTTGGATTTAAATGAATTAATCCAGGTTCGGCCAAGGATTTCAAATACACAAAGCCCAGAAAACTTGGCTTCTGGTCTCATGCTATAAACCACGACCTCAGCTACCCAACACATGCTTCTGCCAGACATTATGATTAAAGCAGTCAACCGTGATTATGGTAGGTAGCTGAACCCAGGTTTAAAAAAAATCAACTTTAAATACATTCCACAATGCTTTACAGAAGCAAACAAAAAGAAACAAACAAAAAAGAAAAACAAAACACAATTAATAAAAAGCTGATTTTTGTTTAAAACACCAAGCAAGGAATGGACATATGAATATTCCTAACCTGCAAAATGATTCCTCCACATTATATCAGCGAAACTCATTGGTGGGCCACTGGGAGGGTAGTGTTTACCTTTCAGAGGCTCATGATCAGTCCTTATCATATCCATTAAGGAGTTCTCCAACGAGTGCAAGTTAAAAGTGTCATAGGGCCGACTCCGGTCCTAAAAATAAAAACAAAATAATACATACAATTACTTCATAAAGTTAATAACCATATCATTTGCTTCTTGCCATGGATTAATGACATGAATCAAAACTCCAGGTAGTTTTAATAATACACAGTCATTCTTTTCATTAAGAATAATGACTTGACAACATGAAGTTTAATATGTTTTCATAATTAATTAAATTGTACCTTTTTCCCTAATAATTCTTTAATGTATATGCCCCACTACTTCAGACCAATTTTCTCTCAAATGAACTGAAAATGTAAATTCAAGAAAGAGTCAAGTGAATTGACTTTGCCTTCTACCCTTCACACTTGGCCTCTACTATCAAATGAATATTCTATTCAAATGAATAGAAATATTTTTCCCTAGAGAAAGACACTAAGAGCTCAGTCTACCAACAGAAACATTTCCCTGAAAAATCAAAAGGAGGCTATAGTTTCAGTGTAATTAATTGAATTGGGCATCTTTAATAATTATTACTAAGTTCCATACATTGGGGCTTCCCTGGTGGCTCAGAGGTTAAAGCGTTTGCCTGGAATGCGGGAGATCCGGGTTCAACCCCTGAGTTGGGAAGATCCTCTGGAAAAGGAAGTGGCAACCCACTTCAGTACTCTTGCCTGGAGAATCCCATGGAGGGAGGAGCCTGGTAGGCTACAGTCCATGGGTTCGCAAAAGAGTCAGACACAACTGAGTGACTTCACTTTCTTTCCATACATTAGATATACTTTATAAAAATTAAAATGTGTCCAAAGTACTAAAACTACCTTTTGAAAAACTGCATGAAAAAACCTTTAACCCAAGGTTGTGTGCTTTCATGATGTTAGATTCAACAACATTTTGAAAACAGAGAGCTAACACAAACTAAGTGAAGGAAAAAACTGTTCTACTGTGTTTCATTTAAGCCCATGGGAGACCATCACCTACAAATTATTTTTAGTAGTATGAGCCTAAAAGGAAGTGTGGTTCATGGCCTAACTTAATACTATAGAACAGATTTAGTTTGCTTTTGTTAAAGAAAAGCAATACAGTCATAAACCTCAACAACCACACCAAATCAAACTACAGCAATGAGAGATTATTTTCAGGGTCCTGAAGAGTTTATCCAGCTTTGCAAATGATCACTTATCCTCCCCTTTGAGCAACAGAATAACAAAATGACTGCCTAGATGAGCAAAAAGGGATACACTAGGTAAAAACCTCAGCTAGAGTCATCATTTTCCAGCTTAAGTCTTAAAATCTTGGGGAGCTGTTTCCTTCTGGTTTCTAGAAAGTGTGGCCATATACCTATCCATGGAGGTGGAAAGGAAGGTGGCATTTCCTCAGCACTGAGCATAAAGTGGGAACCCAGAGGGTAACTGAATGAATGAATGCAATAAGTTTGGCTGAAGGACCCAAGAAGAGCCCTAAACTGAGAACCAGAAGCAAAAGTGCTTCAACAACTACAATCAACGAACAGCTTCTGGACATCATTATCTAACCTCTCCAGTCTGTGCCTGAAATTTCTTCCTTTATACAAATGAGGGGATTGAACTAGATTATTTATAATATCCCTTCCAATCCAATACTTGTTTTTAACTCACACATGAAGAAGGGTACAGATGTCTTTAAATTCACACATGAGGTAGAGGGCACAGATATTTTCAGATGCTACAGAGAGAAATTTCTTTCTCACAAACCTTTAATGACAAGCTGAGGGCCAGACCCTGGTGATTCAGAGATGAATGTTATAACCTAGTCCCTGTTTGCAAGTAACTAGTAGAGGGAGACATAACCAGTTAAAATAAGAGTATGACAGGTGTTTTAACAAAGGAATGTAAACAGTAAAATGAAAACTAAGTCACATCTATGTCTTAAAGAACATACAGGGGCTTCCCTAGCAGTCCAGTGGTTAAGACTCTATGCTTACAATGCAGGAGAGATGGGTTCGATCCCTGGCCGGGAAACTTAAGATCCCCCATGCCATGCAGTGCAGTCAAGGAAAAAAAAAAAAAAAGACATATATTTGTGTGTGTATAATTCTTTTTCAAATCACATTCTATAAAATCGTGTCTTAAATCTGGACCTGTTATTTAACCAGCAATTAGGCTTGTCTTCATTTATTCTTGAAGTCTTCAGTATTCTCATTGGCAAAATGGGATCTTATCTGGGAAGATTAGGGTGAAAGAAGTTAAGTATTCATTTTACTCACATTGTATCTGTCAAAGAGCTAGCACTCATCATTTCTTTGCTTTTTAATAATTTTATTTACTTATTCACTTTTGGCTGTGTTAGGTCTTTGCTGCTGCATGGGCTCTTCTCTAGCTGCACAGTTGCAGAGAGTGGGGGCTACTTTCTAGTTGCGGTGCATGGGCTTATTGTAGTGGCTTCTCTTGAGAAGGACAGACTCTAGGGCACTCAGGCTTCAATAGCTGTGGCATGTGAGCTCAGTAGTTGCAGCTCCCAGGCTCCAGAGTACAGGCTCAACAGTTGCGGTGTATGGGCTTGGTTTCTCCACTAAGAGGTAGATCTTAGTGGAGATCTTCCCAAATCAGGGATCAAACCACTGTCTTCTGCATTGACAAGCTGATTCTTTACCACTGAGCCACCAGGGAAGTCCAACATTTCTTTCTTTACTGCTGCCCTCCCACCCTTCTCTGCCTACACTCCATTTTTTTCCTTTTTAACACTCAGCAGTTACTTGTGCACTAATGGATAAGAAAGAGGCATGAAATACTTTCTTTGGTTCTCCACTTTGGTCCCTATATAATTTAAGAAGGTCCCTTCTTTTGCCTTTAGAATCTTGCTGCTGATTGCTTGTTTTGCTTTGGGTTCAAGATATCAGTGGAAACTCCAATTATTTATGGAGTAAAGCTTAATTTTCAGAAATGCAAGCTTATCTGTACCCAAAATAATAAGTATCATATTCTTTGCCCAAAGCAAGAAGTAAAAAAGTATGCTGAAGAGTAGTCAAAAGGACAGACTATTTCTGGCACTGACAATCCCAGATTGTGTCTAAGAGCCTTCTATCATATGTATCCACACTTCTAACTAGAACCCTGCAGATGTGGGACTACTTCCAAAAAGGCTGATGAGGTGAAGGAACTATTTTTAAAAAATGGCTGTTTGAAGGCATTTTAGAATCTTTCCAGCCAGGACAGTGTATTTTTTCTTTTTTTCATTTAATTCTTCATATGATCCTTCAAGGTAGATAACATATTCTTTTTACACAAGGAAGGTAAGGTTCAGAGAAGATTCAAACCTGGATCTGACCTCCAAACCAATACTTAAGAAGTATAAAAACAGGTCCAAAGAAGTTGATCTAAGCTATATGGGATGGTAAACGGAAGTTCTACAGAAGCATAGCATTGCATTCAATTACCAATGAAATGACCTTCCTGGCAAGGCGGCAGTGAGTTTCTGTCAGAGGACTATCAGATATTAGATGACTGCCTGTCAGGAAAACTGCAGCAGACACTTGGAGAAGGATTCACGTATCTAAAATTGTTCCCAACCTGTCATATGGTTAAAATCACATGTAGAATGGTTAAAATGCAGGTTCCTGGGCTCTGGCTAAAAGCAACTTAATTATAACTTAAAAAGAAATGAATAGGACTTTGCTGGTGGGTACAGTGGATAAGAATCTGCCTGCCAATGCAGGGGACATGGGCTTGATCCCTGGTCCGGGAATATTTCACATGCCACGGAGCAGCTAAGCCCAAGCGCCACAACTACTGACCTTGCGCTCCAGAGACTGTGAGCCATAACTACTGAGTTCAGTGTACAACTACTGAAGCCTGTGTGCCTAGAACCTGAGCTCCACAACAAGAGAAGCCATCGCAATGAGAAGCCCAGGCACCACAACAAAGAACAGCCCCTGCTCGCCACAACCAGAGAAAGCCTGTGCACAGCAACGAAGACACAGAGCAATCAAAAATAAACATTTTTTTAAAAAAAGAAATTAATGTCCTGGTGATTCTTATGACTGGCTAGATTTGAGAGCCACCAGACTGGATGACTCTTCAAGTTAAGCCTTTATACCCGTGAATCTGATCACTAAAATGGGACAGTAAAGTGAGGGGAGAGACTAGACAGCAGCAAGAAATAAACCAGCTGGGTCACTTTGACAAGGGTCAGCTTTGTAGTCTCCTAATTGATTGTGGGTGAGAGAAGCAGTTGGTGGCCTAGTTTTTAAAAGAACAGACTTTGAAATCAGACATCTGATTTTTAAATTCTGGCTCTGCCACTTGCTGGCATGTCATTTTGAACAAGTCTAAGCCTTGATCATCTACATTTACAAAATGGCAGTGAAAAGAAATCTCTTTTCATGGCTGTTTTGAGTACTAGATGGCAAAGTACAACGAGGTATCTGTACCTCATTGTACTAATACTGAAATCTGTACTAATATTGGAATATTAGTGTTCAACAGATGAAACAAGTGAAATGCACAGTGGAATCTGCATCAGCTTCTTACTTGAACAAATGTCAATAAGTGCTGAGAGACTTACTTTCTTACTAAAATTAATTCTGTCTATGCCTCATCAATTTATATTTACATACGATTCACCCTTCTTAGTTTTATAAGTAGTAAACGTTGTTGAATTAACTGATTAACCAGGAACAAAAAAGATAGAAAAACTAAAAAATGTGAATTGAAATTCATCAGAAATTATGCACACAGAAAATCAGACCACAATTTATCATTTAACAACACAGGTGACAAATGGCAAATAATCACATAAAGTCTTTTTTCCCATTAGTTCTGTTTCCAGGTATAGGGAGTAATAAATTGGGAAAACACCTTTTAAAGCTTGTTTTTAACAAGCAAACATATCAGGATGTCTTAGTACATATATAAATAATGTTTCCCATTACTGACTCTTTTGTCCAGAGATAAGGAAGGACAGGTGTTATCAGATGTACACAGAGGCAGCCCACCCGCACTATACAGCTCATTAGGCCTGCTTTCCCTCTTCCCCTAGCTTGACTTAATGTTAATACACTTACCAAGTACTTAATATGTGCCTGACACTGTTCTAAAAATGCTAAATGTCTTCCCTCACAACTCTGTGAGGTAGGTAGCTTTTACCCCATTTTATAAATTAAGCAATTAAATCTTGGAGACAGAAGGAGCTGGCTCAAGGTAACTAGGCAGAACCAGGACTCCCTGTACTGCTTCCCTGACTTCCTCCTACTCCTTCCACCTTAAATCTTTTCCACAAACACCCACCTCAACCTAATCCTGACACAATCACAGAGAGGACTCTTTGATCCCACTCTCCCACACAGGCAACCTAACCCTCACTTGCCCTTGGTCAATGACCCTGGTTCTACTGACAACTGTTAAATTCAAGAGGAAGTTTGATCTACCCTCCAGGACAGCCTCAGGTAAGCCTCTACCAGCCCTATTTCATTTACTTGCCTTTTTCTTGGGAGAGAAATCCAGGACCCTTTCCAAACCTTTCTGGCTTATCCCCAGACATTTCCTCTCCTAGAGATACAAAGTCAAAGCTGCAAGGGGCCAAGAGAGCATTTAGGAAAAAAAAAAAAAAAGCAGCTCTGGAACCACATGATAAAATTAATCATGGTTATATAACTATTCAAAGTCACAAAGCTGGTCAGAAATCAGGATGTGAACCCAGATATGTGACTTTCAAGTTCACACCAGTAATGCTCCAATGCTCTATACTGATCAGTTGCCATGAGTCCCGTGAACAATGGGAGCTTGGCTGGGAGCAATGGGGCAGAGACAAGATCAAAAATCAAAAGGAGGACAGGTGTCTGAAAGGGCTAGCAAAGGATAAATGGGGTTGTGAAATGATATCAAAGAAAGAGGAGGAATTTCTGAAGGAGGTGTTTCTATTTATCATAGGGCTCCAACATACGTAGGATAAAATATTTCAAGGTTAAGGGCATTCAACCCATGAGCAAGAACCCACAAAACTAGCCATTTCTGAATTTCTGCCATACTGCTTTTATTATCTAATCAGTTTACATTATTTGAAACTATCTCAATTCCCTGTCCTATACTATAAACATTGTTTAAGGGAAATGAATACACTTTACCTATTTTTAAATGGATATTTAATTACATAATTAAAAATATGAATATATTCTTCTCAAACACACACACACAATATATTACAGAAAAAGCAAAAACTGCCAATCCTCCTGCCTTTTTTGCACTCTCTAAGACCACTACATACTTCTGGCAAATATTCTTTCAGATTTTTTAAAATATACACACATACATACATAGAAAACATATATTATTTTGCTATTTTTTGCTAAATGTGAAAATATGCATGCTGTCTTGCTATTTGCTTTCTTTGATCAATACTGTGCTTCTGAGATGTTGTTTAGTTGCTCAGTCATATCGGATTCTTTGTGACCCCACGGACTGCAACATGCCAGGCTTCCTTGTGCATCACCAACTCCCAGAGCTTGCTCAAACTCATGTCCATTGAGTCAGTGATGCCATCCAAAAATCTCATCCTCTGTCATCCCCTTCTCCTCCTGCCTTCAATCTTTCCCACCATCAGGGTCTTTTCCAAGGAGTCAGTTCTTCATGTCAGGTGGCCAAAGTATTGGAGCTTCAGCATCAGTCCTTCCAGTGAATATTCAGGACTGATTTCCTTTAGGATTGACTGGTTTGATCTCCCTGCAGTCCAACGGACTTCCAAGACTCTTCTCTAGCACCACAGTTCGAAAGCATCAATTCTTTTGCTCTCAAGCTTCTTTATGGTCCAACTCTTGCATCCATACGTGACTACTGGAAAAACCACAGCCTTGACTAGATGGATCTTGGCTACTTTGGCACAATGGTATCCTGACCCCTGGTTTCTATGAAGGACACCACTACTAATGAAACATAAGGATCTATGGAATCTGACAGCCCTGAGTAAAACTCCAAGAGGCAATACATGCTAAAGATCAGCATGTAGTAATCTCAAGCATAGAATATGCTTAAGAGTACCAGAAAGAACAAACAGAACATTTCATAACAAATATTAGGTGGGATAGGAAACAATTAGATAAGTAGTAATATAAAATTTCTATTTATCACAAAGTAGAAGTCTAGGAATTTATAGTTCTAAACCAATACTGCTGTTATTTGCCAGAACATATCAAAAGCAGGAGGTCCCTATATCAAACTGAACTTTACTATAGTACAAAGCTGCTTGATAAACATTTGCCCAAAGATTACAACCTTTCTCACATAAAGGAAAATCAATGTCACTAAGCTATGGGGAAGAGAAAAAAAAAATAACTTTTCAAATGTAGATTTTCATCTCATCTTCAGTAGGTATCAAGTCCTTCAGTCAATTTTAACCATCCCAAATGAGATTATCATATTTGTAGCCCTCTGGAAAATGTGATTGTAGACTCTCCCCCAGTCACTCAATAGCAAGCAGATACACCTTTTATCCAACCCGAAGTCCTTACAAAGTTGAGATCTCTCTCACTTTCCTATCTTCAGAAAAAAACAATTGACCCCAGCACCTGCTATGAATTTTAAAATTCTTTAACATTATTGTCAAATCAATTCTCCATGCAAGAAATTCTCAAGAACCTGCAACACAGCCGTACATAAAGAAATCAAAGTTTTCTCATCCTTTTCTTCGTAAGGATGACTAATTCCAACCACTCAAACTTTTCATCAGATCATATTTTTTCCTTGCTGTACAACAGCAAAAGGATAGTTTGACCTGCTCTGAGAGATGCTCAAAAACGAGATGAGTGTGACAACTTGCAGGACAACCCAGGAGTTTCACCTCATCTCGTCCTGTTCCCTGCCACCCCAATCTTCCTGCACAGCTCTCCTCACTGGTTTGCCACAAGATGCAGTAAGAGGCCCAGTTTATCAGACACAGGGAAACATGGCTCTTAAAATGTTATTCACCATAAATGACATTCACTTTGAGGCCAGATCTAGCTGGGTAAATACTGACAGGGTCAACTGGACAAAAAGTACAAATGCTTGTTGCTACCACTTCTGACTGTGGTAAACAGCTCAGAGCTAAGTACATAAGCACTTTTAAAAAGAGTGATTATACAGTTTAGCAGTATGCTAGGTAAAAGGCAGAAAGTCAGACCTAGGAAGGACACAGAAAGGGAAACGGGTAACTAGAGAGGTTAGAAGAGCAGGGTCCAAGGAACTCTGAAAATTAAAGTTCCCCTTTTCCTAGTTATTGTGCATATGTGTTGTCCCAAATGTTAGGTGGTGTCCCATATGTGCTGGTGTTGTCCCAAAACTGTTAGGCGGCAGAATATCATCCCAAGTAACTGATTATTAGACATGACAACGTAAGGGAAGCTTGACCTTCACAACCAAAACCTATCTTAGAATATTATGCAAAGGTACATATATTCTCTATATTGTTTTCTTGTTACTGACCATAAATGTCAGAATCCATCCACAAAACTGACCATTTCCAGGTATTGTTGGATTCTACTGGTGTTCCCAACCCCAACATCCTAAAACTCCAGATAATCAACACTAATGCCTGTTATCCTCAATAAACTATAACTTCCATGGGAGCAGAGATATACCTTATTTCTCCATATTTTCACCACCCACTAGAGGCCCTGGCATATAACAGGCATTCACTAAATGACTGCTTTACATTTAAATCATCCTCCCAATGGCTTCATACTGCAAGATTTTCATTTAAAACTAACAAAGAACCACATACCTATTAGAGAGGCTAAAACCCAAACAAATAAACAAAACATCCTGACAACTGCAAATGCTGACTAGGACATGGAACAACTCTCATAAATTGCTGGTGGGAATGCAAAATGGTACTGCCACTTTGGAAAAAACAATTTGGAAACAGAAACACATGTCCATACAAAAATCTGTACATAAATGCTCACAAAACTTTATAAAACAACTTACAATTTCCAAAAACTGGAAACTATGCAAATACCCACCAAGTGGAATATTATTCAGCAACAAAAAAATGAAATACTGATGTTCTCTAACATGGGCAAACCTTAAAAATACTATGATGAAAAAAAAAAAAAATACTATGATGAGTGAAAGAAGCCAGTCACTAAGAATCACGTATAATTCCAATTATCGAAGATGTCCAAAACAGGCAAATTATCCAGAGACAGAAAAGTAGACTGGTTATAGCCTAGGGCTAGGAGAGTCAGGAGGGAAATGGGGAGTGACTGCTCTTGGGTACAGGTTTCTTTTGGCCATGACGAAAATGTTCTAAAATTAGATAGTAAATGACTGACATACAATTTAGTAAATATACTCAAAGGATGAATGAATTTCTTGGTTTATGAATTATATCTCAATAAAACTATTATTTAAAAAAAGAAAAAAGCTTTCCTAAGATTTGAATAGGAATTATGATACTGCCTGAAAATCATCTAGTTTAGTCACAGCACATAAGTCCTAACAACTTCTTGAGCTATGACTGAAGAAGGCAAAGTATGTTCCATTCAGGAGCCACTGAAGGATCCAGGTAATGAAATCTAAATCACAAGTAGTGAAATTCAAAAGGCCACGCTGCTGCTGCTGCTAAATTGCTTCAGTCGTGTCCGACTCTGTGTGACGCCATAGACAGCAGTCCACCAGGCTCCCCCGTCCCTGGGATTCTCCAGGCAAGAACACTGGAGTGGGTTGCCATTTCCTTCTCCAATGCATGAAAGTGAAAAGTGAAAGTGAAGTCGCTCAGTCGTATTTGACTCTTCTCGATCCCATGGACTGCAGCCTACCAGGCTCCTCTGTCCATGGGATTTTCCAGGCAGTACTGGAGTGGAAAAGTACTGGAGTGGGTTGCCATTGCCTTCTCCAAAAGGCAACCCTCCTGCCAGTCATATAACTAATGCCATCCGTTGTCACAGTATGTATCATTTCTATTTCATTTTTTGGCTGTACTTCGTGGCATGTGGGATCTTAGTTCCCCGACGAGGGATCAAATCAAACCCATGCCCACTGCAGTGGAAGCATGGAGTTTTAACCACTGGACTGCCAGGTAAGTCCCTTCATTTCTGTTTATAACGATGTCTTTAATGTTCCTCTGGAAACCCTCAAGCAGTTGCTAACCATATTACCCACAAACAGCACCTTTTCATGTCTCCTATTGTTTCTGACCAGTTTTTTTCTTTTTTAATCCCAGAGATTTCAGTCTTATACTGATAGTACCGTGACTTTCAGAGACCCAGCTTATCCCATTTACAACCTTTTAAGAATGATGTGCTCCAGTAGCTACCTAAAAGCACTACTAAGCCATAAAATATATCTAAATTCATAAACACCAAAACATGCTCTGCTGCTGTTCAACTGTTTGGCTCCAACGGTTAGGTGAGGTGACAGCAGAATTTGCAGATTCACCAGAATCTGACAGGGGCCGCGACGCGAATGCTTCTGCTCTGGCCCCTTGTTATCCTTTGATCCCTGTATTTAAAAACTGGTCAGCAAAATACAGCTGCTTTAATGCAAATAGTCTTATGGCAAAGAAAACAATAAAGCAACAACTCTGCCAGTTTGGGCTAGCACCTGTTCAGGGTTCTTCTCCCCTTCAGAAACCAACAGATGATGCCATGCCCAGTGTCCACGTAGATTAAGAGCTATGGACTCTAGCTTTTTGCTGTCACTCACCGGTCACCACTGGAGATGTCACCAATGTGCTGTGTGTTTATTTTTAAGCGGGGAACCTGGTGAGTACCATGAAAATTCACCCCATGTTGATGGACTGGAACCAAAGGAAGAGAAGTGCATTATGTTTTCTGTTTCCAAATCCCTCTCTTTTAATGGAAGGAGGGAAAAACAACCCCCACCAAACCCTGCTTCTCCAGTTTACTGTATAATCTCATCCAAGTCCAGATGAGACCAATAATAAAAACAGACTAACAACAAATATAATAGGATAAGTATAGTTAAAAGCTCTGTCTTAACCATTTTTAAAGCTGTATTCTTTTTTAATTTGAACAGGCTTGCTGCTGCTGCTGCTGCTAAGTCACTTCAGTCGTGTCCGACTCTGTGCGACCCCATCGACGGCAGCCCACCAGACTCCCCCGTCCCTGGGATTCTCCAGGCAAGAACACTGCAGTGGGTTGCCATTTCCTTCTCCAATTGAACAGGCTTACTCCCCCTTTATGACCACTGGCTCTGACATAAAACAATGCTGATTTACAAAAATAGCTTCCAATTTATCTCTAGAGAGAGGGAAATGGGTGGGTATACTGGTTTTCATTACAAGTCTTGTAGAATTTATTAGGTCACAGCTACCATATAATGGATAATTAATATGTGCCAGACCCTGTACTCAGTACTTTAGTTCGGTTATTTTATTTAATCTTTACAATTTTCCTATGAGGTAGATATTTTAATCTCTATTTTACAGACGAGGAAACTAAATCTTAAATTCAGTTCTCAATACAAATTAGGTGTGCTTGGAGAAGGCGTACCACACACAAAAAATTATTTGTTATGTAAGAATTCCAGGAAGGAAAGAACATCTATAAATCCTCAGCCTAATCTTCCATTTAAATGTTATCACATTTAACGTGAACTGGTTAAAGTATCTAAAATGCAAAGCATCTACATTTATTAAAATATTTGGTATTTGGAAGGTTAAAAAAAAATTTTAGTTCAAAATGAAACCCGTAAAACAAAACAAAACCAAAAAAAATGAAACCCGTATCATTCTTGTAATGCTACTCTAAGGTACTTTAGAGATTATATAGTAAAATGCAATAATTTAGATTAAAGGAAGTTCAGTCAGAATTTCCAAAATATCTACATCACAGAATATTTTTTAGAAGAACAGCTTTATCACTTTCAAATGTTAGTGCTAACAAGATTTTGCCAAGTGTGCTGAGGGCTGTTTTTCTACATTTATTCCACATACATTTATTAAAAACTTTAATATGTCAAGCATTAAAGATTAAGAAGTTAAGTGAGGCACAGCCTGTCCACAAGAAGCCAGCTGTCTCGCTTACAGGTAATTACTATATAATGAGGTAAGCACAATGACAGAGCTCTGTGCTTGGAATTATGGGAGCACAAACGACAGAGACATCAAAAATGTTTCCAGACAAAGAAGGGCAGAGGCACAGAGGCTTGCACAGACACCTGGGTCCAACTCCCTCAAGAAATCTGGAAGGACCCAAAGAGATTCCTCAAAGGAAATATATGGTATAGGCTATAAACAGATAAGACTCATTTGTAAATACTATTAACAATAAGGATATAGCTTAGGAAACCATTTCTCCAGGACAGTATCAGGTTAATTTGTATGTGAATGTGCCCAACTTCAGAATAATATTCTACCACAAAACAGTCCAAGTTTATTTTAAAGACTATGTTTTTGTGGCCTTAAATCTTTCCCCTGGTATTCAACTTTGGGGATCTGGAAGAAAGTATTACCTTTATCTGTTAAGTCAGATATGCAAATATTTATTCACAAGCATCCTAAAGCAACAAGTAATCTGATTTCCTCCTGTTACCTTTTATTTACAGAGTACTTTACATCTCTGAAAGCATTTTCCCACACCTCAGCTCATCTGAACCTCATTAGGGTGTTCTTTTGAGACTTACTTAGCATGCCCAATTCCATTTCAACGTGTCCCAGAACGTTGTCGTCTTATTAAACCAGCAACAGGGCTAACAAAAACTCCTGGAATTAAATACTAGCAGAACTGATCAACACTGCCTATGTGCCCAGTACTGTTTTAAGCACTTTACATGTTTCCTCTCATTTTTTTCTCATAAGAGAAAGAGTCTATGGAGATAAATACTATTATCTTGTTTTACTAGAAACTGAGGCAAAAAGACATCAAACAGAAAGTGTCTTAGATAGGAGTCAAACCCAGGCAATCCTAAGCTTTAAAACCATGTGCTCTTCTGTGTCTAAGTGGGTAATCACTCCTAGTTAATATTTTTCATTTGTTATTATCTAGCCATTATTTTTCTATCATTCCTGGTGTGGAGGGGTATATGTATGAAAAAGAGCTGTACCTTTTTATATTATTGTTTCTTATTCATTAAGCTGAATCCTACAGGAACAAGAGAAAGCAAAAATATGAATAATTCTAAAGTGGTTTTTTTCTGCCTATAATTTTAAATCTTTCCCACATCTATTAGATGACTGAAAAAACCCTAATGTTTTACTTCAATTTGTGTTTCAAACACTACTTTGAGGGAAGTGTTTACTTTTAAGTGAAACTTTTTCACTTAACTTGCTTTTTAAACGCAATTAAAGTAGGACCTTGTTTTAAGGTGAAGACATTTGGAGAGTCTTAAATTGACTCAATTCACGAAAATTAATTTTATTTCCAAAATCTTGTGGGAATTTGACAGCCTAACAACTGAGATACCAAAGTAAAAAAATTTACATGTAGACATAAATAAATATACAACCACAAATACATGTTTGTGTGTATATACATAGATATTCTTTCCATGAATTCTACTGTCACTAGAATATAATATAGCTTCTGGAGACAAGAAAGAACAAGCAAGTGGACTGGCTGTTCTGATTATCCTCATTCAACGAGACTATGAGGTGTGTATAGTATTCCAAAAGGAAAGACTCAAAAGACGGATTTCAAGGCACAAGTTGAGAAAGGAAAAAAGAAAGAAAAGCCAAGAAGAACTAAAAAGGAAAAAGCAGAAAGAACTCACTATTCGTACAACCATATACAAAAGATAATCAGTCTTGGGAATTCCCTGGGGGTTCAGTGGTTAGGACTCAGCACTTTCACTACCATGGCCTAGGTTCAATCCCTGGTCAAGACACTAAGATCTCACAAGCCTGAGGCAGGGCCAAAAAGAAAGAAAATCAGTCTTTTCATTGGGATGACTAATGGCAGCCAGAATGATAAAACTCTGCTGCTCTGTAGATAGGCAAAAGTAAAAATTTGTAAATCACAGCACATTGAAAAGCACTCACATTTCAATAGAAATGGCAAGCTACTTAACCTTCCTGTGAATCACTTTCCTCATATGAAAAATGAGGATAACAATAACACCTACCTTACATGGATGCTATGAAGATATCGGCAAAGCACTTAGTAGACTATGCAACTGAATGTAGCACCAGGCAAATGTGAAATAAACAAATGAATACTACTTGTCTCTATCATCACCTAGGGAAGTGAGGGTGTCATATAGCACAGTATGGCCTTTCAGAATGAAACTTAATTCCTTTTTCATGAAGTAATGATGAACTCAGGTAAAAGTAAGGCATGATTTACATCATGAACTGTGAAAGAGGCAAGTGGCAAATAAATTGTATTCAGGTGGAACTGAATACATATACATACATCTCTCTCTATATGCATGCGCGTGTGCTGTCACTTCAGCAGTGTCCGACTCTTTGCGACCCTACGGACTGTAGCCCCCCAGGCTCCTCTGTCCTTGGGATCCTCCAGGTAAGAATACTGGAGTGAGTTGCTATGTCCTCTTCCAGGGAATCTTCCCTGACCCAGGGATTGAATCCGAGTCTCCTATGTCTCCTGCATTAGCAGGTGGGTTCTTTACCGCTAGTGTCATCTGGGAAGCCCCCTCTCTATATATATATGGCACATGAAAAACCTACAGTAATTATTTTGAAATAATAGAAGACAGGGAAACTGTTGGAGATCAAAAGAAAGGAGGGAAAATATTATGTATACACATACCCACATACAGTCCTCCCCTCACACACACATACTCTTTGACTAATACCTAAACTACTGAACAATCTGTAGTCACTTGGAAAAATCGTTGATATGAATAAAACCTCAAGATATACAGTGCTTCCAAAACTACTTTTCATTTGAATAATTTTATAATTTTGTTGACAAATCATCTATCGTATATTAAAACTATTTCATTCAAAATGTAAACATAAAAGCTCAAAGATAATATCTACAAATATTTTTAGTGATAACAAGAATGCATGTAAAATGTTTTTGTCAACTGTAAAGAAAGTACCACATAAAATTAATAGAAACAGTGTCAGTACAATATATGCATTTAGTAATTTCTGGGAAATATTTGTTGTTCAAAATACTCACTAGCTTTCGAAAATCTGATGAAACATTCTACCTGATGGAAACAAAGACTTAGCCTAGTAGACAGTCTGTCAAGCATATTAAAAACCTCTTATATTTTCTTTGTAGATTATATATTGTATCTCTCTATTTGTTGTCTTAATGATGGCATGCTAATGGAAACCACAGATTTATGCATCAAAGTAAGAAATAAAATAGAACTCACAAGTTATAAAACTATATAAAATTTTTACTTTATCTACTTAAAAAAATTCTAATATGTAGTGGAACTAAATGCAATTTTGTTCTGTATTTTCCAAGTCTCCTGTAAATGTGTTGTCATATTTTCATAATTAAAAAAAAAAGAAAAGAGAGAAAGAAAATAAAAACAATCAGGTGCCCTGGGCGGGGGGGGATGGGGGGGGAACTATACTATGATTTGTAGTACAGACATCCTGTACCAGATCATGACATAAAACACAAACTAAGACAAAATTGCTCTAAACATCAGTTCACTCAGACCCATTTGTTCTAAGACTATATATTTACAATGTCCAATATGGTAGCCTCAACCCACATGAGTCTACAGAGTGACTGAAATGTTGCTAGAACAAATTAAGATGTGTTGTAGGTGTAAAAGCACATCCTATATTTTGCAACATAGTATGAAAAGAACAATGTAAAATACATTATTAGTAATTCTTATACTGGTTACATGTTGAAATGATATTTTGGATATAGCAGGTTAAAAACAATATATTACTAAAATTAATGTCACTTGTTTCTTTTTACTTTTTAAATATGCCACTAGAAAACTGAAAATTATTCTATGTGCCTTGCAGTCCATTTCTTTGGGCAGTGCAGCTACAGACAGATTTAATGACAACTCAGCTTGAATTCCTATATTCCAAAGTTAAAATCACTGACTATTCCAGAAACTAGACTAGTTTACAAATTTCACCAATCCCTGCCCAAACTATGCTAATTTCTGACCTAAAACCACCCTATGACTAACCTCAGTCAGTCAGTTCAGTCGCTCGCTCAGTCATGTCCAACTCTTTGTGACCCCATGCACACCAGGCTTCCCTTCCATCATCAACTCCTGGAGCATATTCAAACTCATGTCCATAGAGTCCGTGGTGCCATCCAACTATCTCATCCTCTGTCGTCCCCTTCTCCTCTCACCTTCAATCTTTCCCAGCATCAGGGTCTTTTCCGAGGAGTCAGTTCTTTTGATCAGGTGACCAAAGTATTGGAGTTTCAACTTCAACATCAGTCCTTCCAATGAATATTCATGACTGATTTCCTTTAGGATGGACTGGTTGGATTTCCCTGCAGTCCAAGGGACTCTGAAGAGTCCTCTCCAACACCACAGTTCAAAAGCATCAATTCTTCGGCACTCAGTTTTCTTTACAGTCCAACTTTCATATCCATACATGACTACTGGAAAAACCACAGCTTTGACTAGACAGACCTTTGTTGGCAAAGTAATGTCTCTGTTTTTTAATATGCTGTCTAGGTTGGTTATAGCTTTTCTTCCAAGGAGCAAGTGACTGCATGGCTGCAGTCACCACCTGCAGTGATTTTGGAGCCCGCAAAAATAAAGCCTCTCACCATTTCCATTGTTTCCCCATCTATTTACCATGGAGTGATGGGACCAGATGCCATGATCTTAAGTTTTCTGAATGCTGTTTTAAGACAACTTTTTCACTCTTCTCTTCCACTTTCATCAAGAAGCTCTCTAGTTGTTCTTCGCTTTCTGCCATAAGGGTGGTGTCATCCTCATAACTGAGGTTATTGAACTAACTTCAGCCTCCAAAATTTACTTATGTACACTAACTCCCCCACTTTTAAGACACTCATGAGACTGTCAGGATGGTGCTGGCTCAGCAAGTTTAGAAAATCTGGCTTTGTATGATCAACTGGTTTCCCTGGTGGTCTCTGTATGTGGCGTTAACAAAGTCAATGAATTAAGAGTTGTAAAATGCAATAAGTCATACTGAGGAGGTGTAACAGGAACAGTCAGTAAAAAGTACTCATATATAGGTTGTTCTGTCTAATGATTTAAATTATCTAAATTGAAATCCACACTTGTAGCAATCTACCTTCTTCTGGAAAAGTGAAAGAGCAGATCACATGGGCACTAAAGTTCCTGCTACAGAGTAGGAGTATGTAACATTAAACTAGACAACAGGTATACTGTATCAGTTTCACTAAGGTTTCTGAGTTTTATAAAAAGGCTGGAAACATCATCTAAGTTTCCAGACTGTAGAATCCTTATTATTTTCTTGTTTTGTACCCAACTCCTGACAATTTAGAGTAGAAATGAGTGGAATTTTAAGGAAGAAACAAATGTGGCCATCTCTACTACTTTTCTTTCAGTCTTGGTAGTTTAGTCACTACATCATGTCTGACTCTTTTGCAACCCCACTGGACTGTCGCCTGCCAGTCCCCTCTGGCCATGCGATTTCCCATGCAAGAGTACTGGAGTGGACTGCCATTTCCTTCTAGAGAGGATCTTCCTGACCCAAGGATCTCCTGCACTGCAGGTGGATACTTCATCGACTGAACCACCAGGAAAGCCCTCTCAGTCTTAGAACTCAGTAAAACACCAATTTAAAGTCCAAAGGCCAGGGTAAACCCCCTCGTCTAGAGCTGATTATAAGGTGGCAGGTTAGTTGACGTCCACCAAGTTTGCCCAGTACAGAGTGAATTACGTAGTGAATTACATTGTGCCATTTTGATTCCTTTCAATGGCGACATTTAAACTCCAGAATTATAGCCACTTAAATAAGCCGTATTTATGAAAAGCTAAATATACCCTCAAATCACTAAACAGAAAACCATACATAAGACTCAATTTCCAACTTTTCACCATTGCACGCATACTAATCTCAAGTAACACATTCCTACTTACTGCAAAATAATCATCCATTCCACCCAAGTTTAACTATTTTCTTGTGAGGAAACTTCCTCAGAGTTCTCCACATCAGCAAATTAGAAGATTTTCTTAATAAATACAGACATCAGATACCCTCCAAATCCTATGGCAACCTAACTACAGAAAATCAGAATAAAAATCTTAACTTGGGAACTATGCATTTATGACAAAAAAACATTTACTTGATTTATCAATACGATGAACAACAATCAATCTTGCAACTTCGGCAGTTTTACTTTCACTTTCAACAAGTTTCTTATTTCCCCACTCTCAATGAATACTCAAATCAAGTCCATATTAACAAATGAAGAATGATTAAGAATGACCACTGAGAAAACAGTATTCCAAAACCAAAGAGAAAATTTTACTTTTATTTTAGATCACTAATACCACTTCATAATTAAATGGTCTATTCAAAATGTCTCCACAGACTGTGTGTCTATATGTGTACACACACATGTAAAAGGGAGAGATGTGTTCAAAAAACTAAAAAAATTATAAGCAGAGACTCTGTTTTCCAGCCTGCCTTCAAGTCTACAATCTACAGTGAGCCAACATAAATTGCTGAACATCTAAGACAACTCTTTTGTGAATTCTGTGAAGGAAGAGCAACAGAAGGTGTTATAGGGAACACTATAGCATGAAGAGACACCCTCATTCACTGCCAGGACCTGACCTTACATCAGTTCTGCATCTTGACTTTTAATTCCATGCCTGCTGCTCATCTTTACTTGAACAGCCCTTCAGTAACATAACACTCACCCTATTTGGGGACAGGAATTCAAGAAGTGAAAATATCCCTTTTGGGAGTTTAAGAAGAAAACAGGCAAACAGCAATTTTGATTTCTTAAGCTTCAAATGATAAAATTCAGACAGAAGGTGGCAAAATTCTGCAAGTGCCAAAGAGAAGGAGGGAAGGCCATGCTCTTCCTTAGTCCTTTTAATGGATAAAGACCTCTGTAGAGAAGGCTGTAGAAAATACACTGTCACCACATTTTAGCTGGGGTAAAGCCATGAAGGGAAAGAGAAAGATGAGGAGAGAAAAGCCTGTTTTAAGCATAACAGCTCAGAAGAATCTTGTACTCCAATTCCTCAACCCCATCCATCAGCACTCCTGACATACCTCCCTTTGTAAGTTTTCTCAGTTATACCTCCCTTGTTGAACTGGTTTTCATCTGATTCTTGGCCTGGGTAGTAGTCATAATAGAGCTCACCTTGGATTATTTGTGAAATGATTTATCAGTGTTATTTGAATTTTTTTACAGATTGATATTTCAGAATAAACAGTGGGGAAAAATTCAGTTCAGTTCAGTAGCTCAGTCATGTCCGACTCTTTGTAACCCCATGGACTGCAGCACGCCAGGCTTCCCTGTCCTTCACCATCTCCCAGAGCTTGCTCAAATTCATGTCCATTAAGTCAGTGATACCATCCAACCATCTTGTTTTCTGTCATCCCCTTCTCCTGCCTTCAATCTTTCCCATCATCAGGGTCTTTTTCAATGAGTTGGATCTTCATATCAGGTGGCCAAACTATTGGAGCTTCAGCATCAGCCCTTCCAATGAATATTCAGGACTGATTTCCTTTAGGACTGACTGGTTTGATCTCATTGCAGTCCAAAGGACTCTCAAGAGTCTTCTCCAACGCCACAGTTTGAAAGCATCAATTCTTTTGTGCTCAACCTTCTTTATGGTCCAACTCGCACATCCATACTTGACTACTGGAAAAACCATAGCTTTTTTGGTCAGCAATGTCTCTGCTTTTTAATACACTGTCTAGGTTTGTCATAGTTTTTCTTCCAAGGAGCAAGTGTCTTTTAATTTCAAGGCTGCAGTCGCCATCTACAGTGATTCTGGAGCCCAAGAAATAAAGCCTTTCACTGTTTCCATTGTTTCCCCTTCTATTTGCCATGAAGTGATGTGACCAGATATATCTCCAGATATATCACCAGATTTGGTGATAGGATATACCTCCCTAGATCTATGCTAAACCCAAGGTTATCATGCCTTCTCACCAGCCTCCCTGCCCCCAGGCTGCACTGGGGCAGGCACACACATTTCTTCAAACTGTCTGCCTCATCATTCTAAAAACTTATTTTTATTGTGCTACTGCTCTCATACTAGTCCTTCAGGGCTCCCCAGTGTCTGCAGGGCAACCCTGCTTTCTATAGCCAGACATTCAAAACTGTCACCATCATGATAGGCATCTTCAGTATTGGTCTAATTCTCTGCTCCACCTTCCCAAAGAAAGGCATCCTTTATCTCTTCCACTTCTAATCTAAGTTCTCTTAATGCTTTTTAAAACCAAGTGGAATCTAGTAAATAAAATATTTATTTATGTATAATCTTAAGGAACAACCAATCCATCCTTATCTCTCAGTAAGACCTAAAAGTTTCCAGCTCTCATCAGAAAAGTCTTTTCAATAAGCCTGCTGATAGCTCATTTTTCTTTCCTTAGTTTGGATTTCCATGCTATTGAGTCAAATTCTATTTATCCTTTAAAATGGAGCTACAGGGACAAGAACACAATCACTTTTTAAATTTTTTAAAAAAATCTTTCTTTTCTTTTTTGGCCACGCAACTTGGGAGATATTAGTTCTCTGATCAGGGGTTAAACTTGAGCCCTCAGCAGTGAAAGTATAGAGTCTCAGCCACTGGACCACCAAGGAATTCCCTACCACCTAAAAAAGAAAAATTCTAGGCCAAATTATTCTTGCCCTTACTTGGCCATTCATGGCAACTAGCACATCACACAATCTGGTCTTTGCTTTTTATGTTAAGCTCCATTGCATGTATGTTAGTTCCCAGAGATAGGATTCAGATAATTAGAGTCATCCATAAAACCTAATACCAGTCCAAGAATATAGTATGTACTTTGTAAATACTGAATTCAAACTCCAATTAACAGCATTGCCACATATATGTGAATTTCTATAGATTTATAATAAAGAGAAAATATATAAAAGAGTATATAGGAATTTTACACAGCATAGATAGTTTCTACAGCTTTTTCTACAGAATACAGATCTACAGAACATATCTTTTCTACACAGGCCATCTTTTTACAATTCTGACTATTGTGTGAAGTCATTAGACTAGATCATTAATAATATACACAATGCAAATTATGCTGAACACACGGTCTATCTTTCTTTGATGGTTTAGGACAAACGAACTGTCTTAGAGGCATCATGAATATTATGATCATGCCACAGGAGATTAAAAGACTGGGTTTTGAACTTGCTGCTGACATTCCCTAGAAGAAATTTTTTTAATATAAATCCCTGATGTCAGCTTACTTGCCTATGGCTTACTTGTGTAAAACTGGAATATAAAATGGGCAATTGCTTAACTTCCTGGATAGGATAAAGTGGCTGCCTTTTTGAATATTTAATTGTTGTAACAAGAGCTGAAGCATCCTTTTACCTTGCTTTGTCCTCTTCGTTGAAATCTTCTTCAATGTCTTTCAATGTCCTTGGACGTCTCGGTATTCAATACATTCTCTATTATTCATATCCCGCTAAGAGAATGTGTCACTACAACTCCCTCGTCTGCTTCCGTACTCCATTGTAACCCTCAGTGTGACGGGATACCTTCACCCTCAAGAGATGCTTCTTCCTTTCCTCCTCACTCCAGGCCTTACCATGTTTGAAACGAAACTATATTATCCTTTAAATCCCCTTCTGTATTTCACATTTAACAGAACCTAGGCCTGAATTAGAGTATAAAATATCCCACTGTATTTTTAAATGAAAATCTTGTGTTATACCTGGATGATTCATCAACTTTAAAATAGCTGCACTGGAATAACATTTTACATACTAGATCACAGCAAAGTTGATAGGTCAAATGGAATCACCTCGTCTGGCAAATAAGTAGGAAGTAGGCAGTAAACTCTAAAACTGTTAACTAAATAATTCTGCTACCTTCAGATGAGTTCATGTCTTTGGAATGTTGAGGAATTCAAGGTCAAAATGATAAAATCAATCTCCCCACCCAGTCCCAAATCCTCTAAAATGCTAAATTTATAAAGCCTTTGAAAGTAGGGTTTGAAATTTTCCATTCACCAAGTTTTACACTTTGCAACGGCCTGAAACATTAGCACATTAGTCTGTCTTTATTCTGCTTAAAATCAACACAAAATTTAATTTGACAAACACTGCAAAATAATGTTTCATCAGCATTGTAAAATGATTCAAAGTATTCAGACTGTTTTTGCAGCTTAAGAGACAATTATTTTTAAGCTTTCCTCCCCCCTCAGATACCTTTTGAACTCTGAGTGAACATGATGGCAATGAGGTGCCTGGTAAAGCTTCAATTTAAACTGTCCCATTAAAAACCAACAACAACAAGAAAACCCAGCAACTCCCTCCCCAAACAAGCAAACTAACGAAACAGTCTTTCTGGTTTAAGTGTGTGCAGAATATGATGCTGTGAAAAAACTCAGAACTGGCAGAAGTTTTGTGGCTTTTTCTTACCAGGCCCTCATGTTATACATCTTAAAGACACTGTATTCCAAAATGCTCTATTGTTAAAATGGTGCTTTACGAATAGAAACTAAGTAATAGGTGATAATTAGGTGTCCACACTAGCCTGTAAGTAGTTAATTGGTTACAAAGCTAAACAACAACAAAACATCTGTATCATGCAGGCAACATTGTTTCTACATGATAAACTTAAGATGTCTTGGTATCTTACAGGTCTATCATTGAGATTTAGGACAACTGCTCCTCTACCGGTCTAAACTTTCAATTTCTACCCTCTCCTCTAGCTCAGTTGGTAAAGAATCTGCCTGCAATGCAGGAGAGACCAGGGTTCAATTCCTGGGTTGGGAAGATCCCCTGGAGAAGGAAATGGCAACCCACTTTAGTATTCTTGCCTGGAGAATGCCAAGGACAGAGAAACCTGGAGGGCTATAGTCTATGGGGTTGCAAGAGTTGGACACGACTTAGCAACTAAACCACCACCACCACCACCACCACTAGTCTACTCTCTATTCTCTTCAGTAGGTTATAACAGTAGGAAAAGCAACAACAAAGACATGAATGGGAGAGGGGAAATATTTCTCTGAGGAAAGGAGGTCACATATATTTGCAATTTCTGCATGCAGTATTTCTAACTGAACTAGAAATGTATCAACAGCCCTCTTTTGAATCAAAAATTTCTAGTCCAAAAAAAAAAAAAAAGGAAAAAATAGAAAACAAAAACAGATGAAAAGATTTCTAGTCCATTTATTTATTCAATACATGAGCATCTACTATAGTTGAAGCTGTGCTTAATTTACTCTCCAGATTTACCCACAAGTTCCACTTTTCCAATTAAAAAAAAAAAAAGAGCCCATAGTATGTTCAACACCAGTGATCAATAAGCCCATAAACTTTTGTCCTACCAGGTTACTTACAAGTCTACCTAGAAATGATGAGTTTGTCCCCTAATCTTTTTAATGTTAGTGTTATTCTAAGTATGTGATTTAATATATATAAACCAATTAAATAAATGCCAAAAAATTATGATGAAAAGTTAATTTTAGTGTTCCAGAAAAAGCTAGATAAAAGAGGAGTTAGATCGCTTCTATTTAGAAAGTTCTCAAATTATAGTTAGGGAAAATTCCTTTGAGCTATTGATGAGGGAGAAAGATAAAGTTTACGAGATGCCTAAGTTTTCATCTTTTAAAGGTGTATTGGGTGCCTTGACAGCGCTTTTATTCTACATCTGTGATTCTTAATCATTTTCAGGTTATGCATTCCTTTGAAAATTTAATGGATGTTAAAGCCCACTTCTCTCCCTAGAAATACAAATGAATAAACACAAAATTCTGGTGGATCTTATACCCTGTCCCCATCTCTCCTTCAGCCTCTCAGAGAGCTCATCTCCCTGTGGCTCTAGGGATCTTAAGCTTCAAAACATTTCATCATGTTTACACCCATTTAAAAAACTAAGCATTTTATTAGTACAGAAGAGCTAAATTCCATAAGATCTAATCTCAACTTTGCTAAGACCTTATCAGTGATATTTCAGTCTGGCTAATAACATATACTGACCTCTCAAGTGAGTTTATTCAACTTAAGTAATAAAGAATGCCAGGTCCCGTTTCTCTTAATTCTTGTTACTCTCCCATAAGATAGATTGGTTAGCAATTCCTTATAGCTTTTGCGATGCCTAGCTGTAACCCATAAACAAGATGACTACTCTGCTAACACATATTCTAATTCTCAGAGTACCATAAAAAAAAAAAAAAAATCAAGACTAGAATCAGAAAAAACTCTTGACTTAGAACGGTAGTTATTTCTTCTCTCGGATTTCATGTTCTAATTAGTCCACAAAGTAATCTATCTTAATAAGGTCTTCCTTCCCATGCATTAAGAGACACACAAAAGCATGGGTGGATAAGAAATGTCAAATCACTTGCTCAGACATTCCCAACACATAGCTTTCCCTCCTGAAGTTCCTTCACTCTAAACCCATCTGGGTTTATGAGTCATGAAAACTCTAATCTGCCACTATTAAGCCTTTTCACCTCTAAATCATCCTTCCTAGCGGCCTAACTAAAACTTGAACAGTCATTCTAAACTCCTCCTTCTCCTTTATTACCCATATCCAAGCAATCACCACTCCCTCCAGTTGGTTTCCTAACTCACTTCTCAAGCCTGTGGCTTCCTCTCAATTCTCAATCACTTGAGGTCCTTACATGTTAACTGGTTTCCCTGCTTAAGTACAGTTCCTGACCATCCATATCCCAGAATAATCTTTCTGAAACAAAGATTGATCACTTCACCGGCCAGACTGAAGCCTTGCAATGGCTTTCTCAGCTTAAAAATCCTTCAGTGTTCCTACTGAAAAAAGATGAAGGCGCAGAAATGCTGGAATGTCCTTTGTGATCTGACCCCACCTACATCTCCAGCCTCATCTCCCACCAGTCTCACCGCTATGCTGTCTTCTGCTTCCTCAATACACCATGTTGTGTGTGTGTGTTTTTTCCTGTGACTCTGTTTTTCCCTCTGATTAAAATAAATCTTTGCTGCAACGCCAACCATGATGTCCTGGTCTGTCTATGGAATCTTATCCACTCACCTCTACATAAAAATTTTAAATGCCCAAAGATGTTCATGACACCATTATGTTTAACAGTTAAAAACTGAAAAGTGAAATCCTCCAAATACAAAAATAATTTGTTAAACTGCAATGGATTCCTGTGATGGACTATTATGCAATAATAAAAAATGTTTATAAATTTAATAGTATGAAAAGCTAAAAAAATATGGAAATAAAATTATTTACAACAAAATCATCTCAACCATATAAAATATACTATACATATAATACATTAAAGACAGAATTATCAGAAAATGCGCCAAAACTTTAAGAATAATTGTTTCTGGGTGAAAGAATTATGGCCAATCTTTTTCCCTCAAGTTTATAACAAACATGTATTACTCTCAAAATCAGAAAACATTTGAAAATATTTTTAACTACAAAAGACTTTCCTAGAGCCTTTCCAGCCCACCCCTTGTCCCCCTATCCACAATTTAATGTGTCCTTCCTCTGATTCAACCACACATTCTCTTTGCTGTATGATATCACCCCATTATAAAACTTACCATCCTATATTTTAGCTCGCGTTTGTCAGGGAGCTGGGTGAGGACAGGATACAGCTCGGCTTTAATCCGCAGTGCCTGACCTCGGGTAGCAGCCAGTTAAATGTTTATAAGATGAAATTGCTCTTACAGGGCTAACTACATGCAAATGACCAGTAATACCTTATCGATCATTTGAAAATGTGAATCATTCAACAAATATTTACCATGTGCCTAAAATATCCCAGGTACCGTTACAACCTCAAAAACACAACAGTGAAAAAGGTCCTTGTCTTTGTGAAACCTACATTCTAGTGTGGGGAAACAAAAACCTCACCTCATTTCAGTGAGTAAGGAGTGCTTACAGGAAATGAGGGATGAAGGGAATCAGGGAATTTCTGGGGAAAGAGTGAAACAGCACACTGAAAGAGTGTGAAGTGGTAACAGACAAGCAGGTGTAGTAAAACGAGAGAAGTGGACATAGGGTCAGAAGACCTCCTCTGTCACCTTACTAGGCTGGTGATAGTTTGAGTCTTAGGAGGAGGATGATCCCTAATTCACTAGAATGTGTAAGGATTAAACAAAACAGTTTATGTGAAAAGGGTGAGGCCAGTGATTGACACGCAGGGTCCCCTGTATTTGTTAGCTGAATCTGTTTGGAGACGACATCAAAAATAATACAACACCCACAAGCTGGAGTACATGGATTATGACTGTTAACAAAGATGCCAAATGAAACTTAATACAAATCCCATCTCTTTGATCAGGGAATTCTGTAATAGATATGTGATTAACAAAAATACCGCATAGGCTATTTATCTGAACACAGGATTCTACCATTGATTATAATCACTTTAAATAACAATGTGGCAAAGAGTTGAATAGTTTACCCATAAAATCAAATGCAAACACATAAATAATGGATTCATGATCCAAAAATTGTCTCTCGGCCTTTCCCCACAATCTTTATTCATAAACCTCACTGGTCTTCACTATTTTTAATCCCCTGCATATCTAGTTTATATGTCTCTAGTTCAAAAGAGGAAAGGAAAATTTCCACAACAGATTGCAAAAGAGAGGTGCTTCTGAGCACATTCACTTCTTGTCCTTTTTAACTGCTGGCTATCTGAAACCTAAGAACTAGGTCTCCTGGACTTTGAGTAGGGGGTTAGAATGTCAGATCACTAAAATGCTTCCTCTGAAGTATTTAAATCCTTTAGTCCCCAAACTCTACCATATACCTAAGATAGAATGTCTTTTGCCTCTTACATCTCTGCTTTCCAATCTCACAATCTTCAAATGAATGACAAGATGAACGGGCCAACTATAATCTACTTCTCTGTCAACCTCTTAGACCAAAGAATTGTCACCTTAATACTTCTAAGTGTTATTGTCAGAAGTATTCTGACCCTCATTCTGGTCACTTCAAATATTTATAACTTGATTTGGGAAGACAGGAATAAAACCAATCACCATGACAGGGTCAGTTAACTCCGAAAGAATGAGTTGATTAATAGTGAAGAAATAAAGAAAAATTTAGTTCATAGGATACAAGTTAATGTTATCCTCTATTGGTTGCCAAAAATTTCTTACGTCAAAGCAAGACCCTTGCTTACTTCTTAGCATACCAAACTTACAAACAGAGTCACAGCCTAGAAACTATGTGAAGATATCCTTTATGACATTCTATACATTTGTCTATGTTTTCATATTCTATGAACACCTTGTAGAGAAATGCTATAGTGGAGAAGTTGTCTTGAAAATGTTAAACATGTGGAAAGGACAAAACTACAGCAACTTGTATTTAAATGTTTATTCATTCATTTAGTGAGCACCTACTGTCAGGTGCACGTGAACTTCTAGATGCTGGTTCAGTTGGTCACAGTGGCCATTTAATTCACTGCACTGAATTCCTAAAGATAGGGAGTTAAGTTTTTTCTCCTGTACTTGACCTTGCCTTTGAAATAAGTTTGAACACTTGAGGAATGAAGATATTTGGCTGTACAAGTCTTATCAAAACAATATCAGTACACAACATTTCTATCCTTCTGTGTACATTTATTTTATGATCACTTCAAATGATATAAAGGCTCTTTGGTGCCCATTTCTGTTTCTCTAACTCTGAAGACTGCTAATAACATTTCATATCATATAGTCATTATTTCTGAAGATTATGTAATAGTGCTTCTGGGGAAAGAAAAGTGGTCTTGATTCTAATATGCTAATTTATTGTATTATTTTAATTCACTACTACTTCCCTACATCAAATTAGGTCAAAACATTACAATGGTTTCACATTAAGAAGAAGTTTACATGCCTAACACTTGTAATGAACACCGAAGGATATGAAAGCTAAATGTAACAGAACTGAAGCGTAACAGATGCCCACAGAACAAGCCACCCACAAGGTATAAGAAGCAATTGCAGAAAATTCCCTATGAAGCCGGCTTCTACTGCAAGCACAGTGATCTCTCCGGGAAAGCACCTTTGAAGCTAGAATATAATCCTCAACTCTCAAGATCCAAACTTGGGCCTCTATACTGAATTCTCTTTCTCATAACTATCCTGCTCCCCACAGAGTCCGGCGTGGTTTTCGGGGTAGTGGTGGTAAGGAGCTTCAGATCAGAGCCTTTGGGACTGCAGAACAACCAAAATCTTACATTTGCATTGGTGACTTAGCCACAGAAGAAGCAGGTAGTTACAAATACACACCATCCTTGTGACATAAGCCTATACCTTCAGAGCACCATGACTGGCTTCTAGGACAGGCAATCAGCATAACACACACACAGCCTTTCGTTGCTCTTCTGTCGCTGCTGGACACATCTTTCTAGGCCCTTTCCACTTCCAGATGCCCACTAGCATTTAACTCTGGACTACTGGCTATCAGCAAGCATGTCCTCTATTAAACTCGAACTGTCTCTAGTTACCAGTGGTTAGGCAGACATTTAAGAGCCATACCAGTATCTAATTTTCTGGACACCTGTATACATTCTCTCATAAAACAAACCCAGAAGACAGGCTCTCTTTCCATTTTTGCAGACTTTTGGAAAAAGAAATCATTGTATAAATGACTTGATTCTAATCACCAGTGACAGAGCTGGGGCTTCAACCAGCATCTTCCTCATTCCAAACTTCAAAGGCTGTCCACTACTCTATATTCCCCTCCATTCCCTTCCTCAGTAAAATCCACAAGGTTTCATCAAATTTTTCATATTGTATGAAAATTTAATATTTCATATTAAGCACATTCTTTTGACACTTGCAGATCAAAACGCTACAAAAACTATCTGAGCAATGACATCCTCCAAGTGGATAAGCATTACCCCTTATGCAACCTTTGGAAGACAGCAAAATAGGCCAACCAATGGAGAAAGCTATTTAAGTAGAAAATTATGTCTTAGAGGATATCTAAACTCATTACAATTCTGAGAGCATATTTTTATATCAACTTGCTACAAGGTCATGAAAAGTTTAAAGCTAGGTCCTTTTCTACATGCAATTTTAAAGTATACAGTTTATATATTAATGTTTTCAGTAGTACAGAAAATCTTCCAATATTTCCTAACCAATGCCTCTTTTAAATAGAATATAGATACTGCGGCTTTTCTGGCATACATATTAACCATACCATAATAAGTTCTGAAACAATTTGTGGAATTGGGTGGACTTTAAGTGGTTTTGCATTAGAGCAGTAGTTAAGAAACCAACTATGGAAGGGTCTCTAGCTTTAAATCTACGCCATACATACTATCCTTACTGAAAAGCAAGAGTAAACTAAACAGTTTACCTCCTGAAAAGACAGTTTCAAAAAAAAAGCAGAATAGGTAGGTTGAAAATATTGATGTTTCTTCAAAATTTATTATGCATAGGCATATTTACTTTTTTAATAATTTATATTCCCATGAATTCATGTAAGGAATTTCCTTCTCTGTTATAGACAACCCACCAGCACAATTAACACTAAATTACATTTAAGTAGATTTATGCCAGAAAATATAAAATCTATAGAGTTGTTCTCAATCTGAGATAGAAAAAGATGGGTGGGATAAAGATAAAAATGCAGAGAGGAAGAAGAATATAATTTGAACTCTTCTCCAAAAATACAAATTCAAAAATATACAGAATAAGTAAATATGTAAATAGGGAAAATTTTAACTACTGTTGAATCTAAATGGTAGCATATGGATGGGCACTGTATTTTTCTTCCTATGCTTCTCACTATAAAAAAATATTTTAACAACACGATTTCCAAACTATATCATAAAGTCAAACACAGATGCCGCTCAGTCTCCTGCGTGGTTAACTGATGTCCTGGAGGTATGATACACCTCCACAGGCTCTGGAGGCAGATCTCCTGGGTTCAAATCCCAACTCTGCCAGTTACCGTGAGGAGTTACTATGTGACTGTGAGGAAATAATGTAAAAGCACTAACCCTCAATTTGTCAGGATAATGAGACTAATAATAATCCTCTGCTTTAAAGGAGTTCCGAAAAGAAACTACATATGAAGTGCTTAGCAAAGGGCCTCGCTCATAGGTAAGTGGGCAATCACCTCATTGTTACAGTAACCAAAGAGTACCTTTAGACAGATGAAAAAAAGACTAAATAACATTACACAGAAGTTTGGGGTTTTTCAGATTGCACAGGATGAAAAAGCAGTAATCCACACTATGATAAGATCATACAAAGCCTCTGGTCACCATTATAATTAGCAATAATCATAATTCAACATTTATAAGGTACTTTACTATGGGCCAAGAACTGTGCTAAGCACTTTATATGTAGCTTCTCACTGAAATCCTATGAAGCAAGTAATTATCATTACTTCCATTTTACAGATGATAAACTTGAGGATAAACATGTATACACAATTTATTCAAGATTACAAGGCTAAGAACTGGCAGAGTTAAGATGTGAACTTAGCAATCTGCCTCCAAAATCTGCTTCTGATAGAAACTACCCACCTGAACTTGAGGAAGCCATTTGAACTTTCATTTCCTCTTCTGGAAAATGAGCTGAGTAGTGAAATACGTGCTCTCAAAAGTCCCTTCTAAATGTCTCTGGACAACAACGGTATTTAAGCCCAAATTCATTACATATAGAAAATACCTCTGGTTCTAGTCCGTTTACAAACCTAGGCTTCTCTTTCTTACATAAATAAGAGAATGAAGCATAGTATAATACCCCACGTGGGGTAACTCACTGCTCCTGAGCTCTGATGGTGGGTGGTACACCACTAAGAGCCAGATAGAGAACCTGATGAGATAGTTCCATAAGTAAGTCCCTTTGAATGGAGCCCAAAGAGAGCCTGATGTTAAAACAAATGGTACCTGACAGGACTAGTGCTACAGGGAAGTTAAGAACACACATCAACAAAATTAGCCAAAGCGCTAGTACCTTAGTTATGCCACGTTTCCCCTCAGGACCTCAGTTTCCTTATTTATAGAAATGAGGTGGCTTCTAGATACAAGTAATCCCTAAGGAAGGAGCCACCCTAACGCAGAGAAACCAATCAACTTTGTTAGAATTAAGGGAAGGGCACAAGAAAGCATGTGTAGTTTGAAAAAGCACATTCAAATACAGTGACTGCTTTCACAATATAAACCACAGAAGAAAAGTTCCAAAAACTATTTTATAGTTGGCAAAAGAGTGAAGCAGCACTGTTGGGAATGGGCAGGAGATAAGGATTTTTTTTTTTTTTTAATATTAAGATACATTAGTGTAGATCACTATTGAAAGCCCCTTTTAGCTCAAACAGTCTGTGGAATAAAAACAAATTAAGTTGGTATTCTATGAAATAAACTCCTAGATTTAAAGAAAAAAAGTCCTATTTATCAAAATAATTTTTTAAAGTCATTAAGAACTACTTAAGGCATTTTCTTTTTGTAGAAAAAATGATTCAAATACATACAGAAACATATAAATTTCTGCACTCAAGGCTCAAGGTATTTTTGTCTTTTTAAACTTGATATATTTATCAATAGAAACCTAGTCTGATAATATTCCAAGTCAAAACACAGCCAGGTTACTCCTATCTGGTTCTAATATTGCTTCAAAACCCTGAAGCTCCATTTTAAATAATTTTTAAAAAGAGAGAGACATAAAGTCCATGTAATTCTTCCTAAGGCCAAATTTATAAAGCTCAATTTTCAATCAAATCTCTCCTCCTACAAATCTTTTGGCCATCTTTCCCTACTCAATAGCACTACCAGGGATGAAAAAACAAGAATCCAAATTCAATCCAGTCCATCTGGCTCTTATTAGCATGGCTGGTAAACGCTTTGCTAAGAAACAACTGGCAATCCCCACATTACTTGTCAATATCAGTTTGGGGGAAATTTTACGGATTTAATCTCTCCCTAGTCCCCATTTCTGGAAATAATTAATCAAAACCTAGTTGTATTCAGATTCTACTCTTAGAAAAAGATAGCTCCTGTCTACACTATCAGCTTCCAGGCCCGAAATCTCTCTGTTACATTTTAGGTTATCTTCTAAAACTAGATTTGGGTAGAGGGCATCAGAATAAAAAGAGAGACTGTTAGAAAAAGAGGGGCTCTCCTATCAAAAGCAGCCTGCCTGTCTAGACCCCAACACACACACACACACACACACACACAAATAAGCACATAGAGAAATGGACTCTTCCATCCCTGAAGCAATCCTGTAAAAATCTGGTAAGACTGTCTCATTAAAAATTCTCATACACATAATTTACGGGTGTCAGGGACCCCCTTGAACTGACGAGGTTAAAAATTTTTGCTCTAGCTTAGAGCGTCATGTGCTTAATATCCCAACCTCCTCCTTCATGGATGGGAGCCACGCCAAACATCACATCTGAAATGTAAAGAGCAATAAAATCAGGTTCCAATTGCACCTGATGCTTTAAACTAACTCTGTCAAATGTTGGTTCTGCCATTTTTCAGCAATGCTCAAAGGATTTCTGTTTCATTTCCTTGGATCCAAAGATCCAAGCTGGGTCTTATCCAGAGCCCTCCTCACTCGTTTCTTTTTTAACCAAGCCTAGAAGCCTATGGACAAATCAGTTTGTAAGTGAAAGATGAATGTTTTCCTGAGAACAAAGGCCTCCAGTGAACCCTCACCCTCACCACCCTTTTCCAACTCAAGATGTCCAGCACACTGCCAACTGATGTGGCCACGCACTGGATCAGAAAGCAAGTACAGAATAAGGACACTCCATTCAACCTTTTTGTCTGGGGCACTTCCTGAGTTTTTCACTGGCATTTAACACCAAGACACAAGGCTCATTTTTCATTAAAGTTGCAAGACTTTCACTTTGCCCAGTTTCAAATAGTGTAATTGATCTGCACTGTCTTCTTAAGTAACCCAACTGAAGGACACTGCAGCTTTAAATATTTCAGTGCTAGCTAGCAAATAGACTCCATTGCAATATGGCTCTGAAGGTCGCGTCCTATTGTCTCTTTCCTCCGGATAAAAAAAAAAAAATTTCTAAGCCCTTCTTAGACTCAGATAACAAGGGAAGGGTTACCCCTAGAATTTCCACTCTTCCATCTTGGTTCCTGATACAGTTCCAGTGTTTATTGGAATCTCACATTCTAATTTTCCCGGCAGGGGCAATATGCTGATTGCTATTAATGATGCCAGCACCTTAGCGAGACATAAACACATGTGTTCACATTAGTTTAATTGAGCATATGCAACTGTCTGAAATAGCATCACTCCAGGGCTGTTAACCCCTTGAAGAGTAGGGCCAGAGTGGTTTGGGAGTGGACGGCTTTCCGGAGACACCCTCAGCCCAGGATTGCATAACGTGAAATGTGTAGCCACTGAAAATGACAGGAATCTCACTAAGCCTACTCAGCCTGGGACTATGCCGGCACCTTGTCATACACTTGCAGCTTTTCCTGTCAAAGAAGGTCAAAAGAAGAGGCAGAAGCACGACGAAGAGATAAAATAGGCTAAAAGAAAAAGGCCCCTTTCTATCTCGTCAGGGTGCATACCTAAGATTCCTCGAGCAGTCACGTTTCCCCCACCCTCGTCCCCGGAGGGGAACACCCCCAGTGAACTGAAGGTTTCGGAAAAGGGCAGGGGAGTTGGCAATCGCTGCCTTTTTTAAAGACCCACAATCAGTGGCCGATTAAATGGCCGGGAAAACAGGGAAAGGGGAGCGGAGTGGAAGGAAGGCGTACGCAGGTGCACCGAAGCATTACCTGAAATGGCAACAGATTGTTACCATTATCGGTCCGGAAAGCGTTATCCTCCATCCAGGACTTGGAGGTGAGCGGGGCCGCGCGGGGGAACTTGGGCGGCGCGATCACGTTGCTGGAGAAGGGCTTTTTGAGCGGCGAGATGGGGTTGAGGGGCGAGGGCACCCCCACGCCCACGCCCACGCCCACGCCGACCGCCCGGCGAGGGTCCCTGCCCGCCTGCAGGCCGCCCCACGGGTTGGACGGCGCGCTCCAGGCGGCGTTCACGCTCTGGTGCGTGCTCCAGCTGGACGACGCGGACGAGGCGGCGGCGGCGGCGGCTGCGGCCGCGGCGGCCGAGGAGGAGGACGGCTTGCTAGTCATGATGGGCTGGTGACCGTACGCCGCCGTGGCGCCCCTCTGCGCGTAGGGAGCCTGGCTGGGGCTGGCAGGCGAGCGGCGCTGCTGCGAGGGCTGCGCCTGCGGGGGCTGCGCGGGCTGCGCTGGCTGCGGCGCGGGCGGCGGCGGCTGCTGGTGGTGCTGGGTCTGCGCCAGGCCGATCTGCGGGGAGAAGGTGCCTCCGAAGACTGGGTTGACGTGGTGCGGGAAGTTCTGGAAGAGCATGGTCCCGTTGACTGGGGTGATCCCTTGGAAGAAGCTGTCCTCTACCGCGTTCGTGGTGCCCGTGGACCAGGTGCTGCCGAAGGACGGCGACAGAGACGCGCCCGGCGCCGCGGGCTCCTGCGGTGGTGGCGGCGGCTGCTGAGGGGGCTGGTGGAAACCCAAGCCCGGCAGGAGCGGCGATTCCATCTGCATCTTGTCGGGGCCGTTAGGGGCCGGCGGGGCCGCGGCGGGGCTGAGGGCCGGCACTGCGCTGCTGTCCTCCGGCTTGGGGGTCTCTGAGGACAGGGGCGTGGACGGGGCTTCGGCGGTGCTGGGCTCGGGCTGGGGCTGCTGCTGCCGCTGCTGCTGGGGCTGGGGCTGGGTTTTGCTTTTGTCCATCAGTAAATCATCCTGCATGGTTTGCGCAGCTGAAACGGGAAAAAAGAGAAACGCGTTATTGTCAGTGTGTTCGTTAATGCCGCTTGCTGGAGCGGGCGGGTGTTTTAGTTGCGAAAATCCAGTGCCACCGCTACTAGCCAATTGCAATGCAAATCCATAATCTCCCATTTAGAAGAACAGGTCGGGCTGGGGTGGGGGAGCTCGTGCAAAGTCTCTAAAAATACTGTGAGAGCGTCTTCACCCTTTCTGATGTCTAGATTCCTTTTCTGTATTAGTAAGAGATGTGCTTATAAGACAGAAAGACAGCAATTTCGCCACGTCTCTTTCCCCTTCACCGGAACTCAGAGCGTTCACCCTGCAATGAGAAACTGATTCTGGTTCCTGTTTTTTCCCAAGCACCACCCTCCCCCAGCTATTTGCATACGTCAATAAATACAGCTGCGTCCTTCAGCAAGGTTAAAAAGACACCACACACGACCCTTTCTTCCCCCTTCCCCGCTCGGGCACTTTAAAGAAACAGTAGTCTTATCCCTCTTGATTAGCAAACTGCCTTCTTGCCTCGATAATTGTTTCATTTAGCCGCAGCGAACCACGAGGGAGGAAATCCTTGGCATTTGTTAGGAGGACTCAACTGCACAACCATTCTCTGGCCTCCCAGTAGCTGCAGCTACTCCATTTTGTTAGGAGACATTTAAAAAAAAAAACAAAAAACCAACATCCTTTTAAAAGAGGTAAAAATCTACTGAAACATTTGCAAGTGCTTGCTTCTTGTTACTCTAAGGATTAGATGGGTGTGTTTTTTTGCTTATTCTCCAATGTTCTCGTTTCCAATTCTGCCGCACAAGAGATTTCTTGGCATCTCAGTAGTTCAGGTCTCAACAGGAGCCTGAGAATTTCTCTGCAGAGTGAAGAAATGTTCTCGTTGGATTTGAGGTCAGAGAGAGAGAGGGAGAGAGACACGCGGAGGGAGGGAGGGAGGGAGGGAGGAAGAAGGAGAAAGGAGGGAGGGGGGCGGAGGACTGTCTATGAGATGAAGTGGGGGTGGGGCTTTAAAAAATCCCTCAGATTTAAGTATGAAGTCAAGATAATACTGGGGTTGCCAGAT
Organism: Cervus canadensis; assembly: GCF_019320065.1. Taxonomy (NCBI): domain Eukaryota; kingdom Metazoa; phylum Chordata; class Mammalia; order Artiodactyla; family Cervidae; genus Cervus; species Cervus canadensis. The sequence goes on along the minus strand of NC_057393.1, from coordinate 36,601,440 downwards.
TTTTCATTTTTTGAATCCTCCTGCTGCTGCCTTGGTCACAAGACTTTGGCAAATTTAGAACCTATTCTCTTATCACTAGTATTAACAGTGAAAGATTATGGTTTGAAGACCCTGAATTACCATATGCTAGCTAACGTGTTAAAAATAGCACAGTACAAAGTCGCAAATTCTCATACATTGTAATTATAGTGCATCGCCATCACTGCTTCATTTAGCCATATAAGGAGTGTATGGTATTTTCCATTTCGCATAGAAGGGCTATATTCACCTCTGCCATACAGCCTGTTTTATCATTCAAGGATGAAAATAGTAATCGCTCAAAACCAGATTTCCATACCCATAGTTATCACTGAGTTCGTTTGTCCTTTAGAACACGTTAATTGCTTTAAATATATGAATATTACAGTGCCGAGACCCTGAAAACAAGTATTTTGAGATGTTCAAGGTGCATATGACCAAATACATAATTTTTTTAGATGGTGATTCAGTATAATTGCTACAGAGTTATTAATATATTTAATACAGTTAATTAACTCAGATACATGGAGAAGCATCTTTCTCAGGACACTCCTAAAATGGCATTCAGATACACACAGAAGTTCTGCCTTTGGATATTCTCACAATAATAACTGCTGTAAAATAAATGTGTTGGGAAATGGATTTGCTATTGCTCTTAACTATTAAGCAAAATATGTCAGACTAAGAAATGGGATTAAAAGTAGTTATACTATTTTATTGAAGAATATCTTCAAAATGGTTAATATCTCATTCTAAAGTTTCATACATAGACAAATAGTGGGCTCAAGGAAAAGCTTCACAGCCACCTTAACTCCTCCCTCCCCAACCCACCCCTCCAAAAGAACCCAAGCCAATATAATACACATCATAAATGGCCAACTACTACCAATAAAACCTATTTAAGATTGGTTTTGTGTTCCTTAATTCCCTTGGTCTAAAATAATGACTTTGATCAGTATTGTAAATATGACAAAGAGGCAAGCAGAGCTTGGATTCACAGCAACACAAAGTTCTATTGTTGCCAAAGAAAACGGACATATAAAGAGACATTTTTATACTTGGTTTAAGCAGTGCTGCAGTAAACCATTATAATCTGGGATTTGAGTCTCTCCCAGTGGGCTAGAATTGTCTTTACAATAGCCATATCATCATGGCTGAAATATGCATTTGATTATAATTTTAATATCACTCAGCTTTTCTGATGCTAGTACCAATGCCTTCTGTTAATGCCTTCACTTTAAACTATATGTTTATAGTGGAAAAATTAATGCTGTCCTATACCAAAAAAAAGCCACAAAGTAAGCTAGACTCAGACTATTTTAAGCCTATAAGTAATATGAATATATTTAATTTAAAAAATTGTATCATACTAGGAACACCCATTTCTCTTCTTAACATTTCTTAAAGACATTAATTTCACTTTCTGCATAAATTCACTCTGTCAAGGTCAAGACCCATCTATAATAAATAAGACCCTTTTTAACAAAAGATAAGCAATAGATTAAAATAACATTTACAAAGTTAATATGCAATGTCAGTAACTGTTTGTACAGTCTGTCCATTTGGGTGGGTTTTTGTTAGTCTTTTTTTCTTTTTTTCTTATTTACAGCAAAGTCCGGGAAATAGATACCTCCTTCCCCTCCCCCCACCACACACACAATAGATCTTCCTTTACATGCAATCACCCAATCTCAAGTAACAAATTCTCAGCAGCAGTTACCTTTGAGGGTCCAGTTTTTAAGGATCGATAAAATTTAAAAGTGTACAGTATTTATTTTCTTCTTTCACGTTGATTATGTGACCGCTCTGGCAAAAGCACTTTGACAACTGTAAGAAGAGAGGGCATGCGCACACAGGGAACTGTGGGGGCTGAAGTCCTTCACTAGGTACTCTGCCCGACTTAAGCACGCTCAGCCACGCAAGGAGGAAGCCTTTCACATACTGATTCCAAGGGAAAGAGGTTGTGCCAGATTACATTTTATCTTCCTAACCAATCTAAATCACGAGTTGTTAAGAGAAAAATAAACCGGTCTGTCAACTGATTTCAGAAGCCAGGTTAAAAGAGAAACTGGATTACAGGACTCAAATAAATAAACCCGGCGGAGCTACCTTAAATGGTATTAGAATGGTAATGACTGGGTAGCCAGCAGTAGGAACCCAAGCACACCAAAAGAGGTGGGGTGGGGAAGAATAAAGAAGGGAGGAGATGGACTACTAGGAAAGAGACTTAAAATCTGACCATACTTAATACATGTAATATTATAAAATGAAAAGTACCTTAATATTAAATATGATATTAACCTTGGAGGCCAGGTTAAAGATAGGTTTCAGTCATAAATTTTGGACATTATCTATCCACCAAGATTTCTATTTGATTTTCAATGAAGGTACAAATCACTTATTTCAAGATTCTACCTGATATGCTCTAAATCATTCACATCCTTATTTTACTTGTCAAAATTAAAGTTTACTTTGCATTATTCATACAATGATTAATCAAATAAAATTCAACTCTTTAAAGCTAAAACAGTGTTTTAGTTAAATATTAAAAAATAATTTGACATGTGTATTGTTTCACTGCATAGGACAGTGACATCTTATTCAAAGCAGAAGGTAGATACAGTTTCTTTTAAAACTTTTTTCCCCCTGATGTACATTTTTCCTATCTTAACCTCATTACCCCAAGGCTGGAATCTCACAACATCTTAACATCAACTGGTGTTATATATAGCTTTTGAGAGCAATACTTCAACTACCAGTTTGCTCACATAGGCAGAAGGTATTATCGCTTGTGGGATTTGGTTCAATGCCCTTCATGCAAGGGGTTCAGAATAAAGTCACTTGACTGTGCTGACTGAACTAAGAACTAAAAATGTCAAACATCATTTTAAACTATCTTAATTCTCTGTTTCCCCTCTTCACCAATTAGAACTAAAGTAGTATTATCAGAGACTACCAATTTGCAGCAGTCAGTCTTTATTTCTACTTATTTTCAAGGGAAAAAACAAAACAATTTAAGAAGAAAAAATCATTTTGAATCAATCTACTACAAGCTCTTTTTAAAAGAACTACATAAATGGTCCTCTTATTCCTACTATGAACTTACTGTATTCCCCCCTTTTTTTCCTTCCTCTATCTTTCTAAAGAAAATTTTTCCTCCACCAATGTGTTAAACTTACGATATTCATTCCAGAGTCTGTAAGGATGAACTCAGTTAATCTTACTCCTAAAGACCTCCCTAATCTACCAAACTTCTACATTTTCAAGTACTTCAATAAAGTTTAAAAAAACAAAAGTTCCCTCATAAAATCCATATGAAGACTTGTTTTAAGAAATCGATTTTTAAAGATTATTTAAAATTAATATGCCAAGATTTTATTGGTAAGGTGGAAAATCGTTACTCAGGTGTACTTAAAAATGGTTTAATTGGGCATTTATCGATCCATCTGATCCCAGGTACAGGTCTACTAATAATACACAATGAAGAAAAATAAATTTTGGTCTCTGACCCTTTGATAAATGACAAAAATAAATTAGCACTGCCTATACTTAACATAATTTTATTGTATTTGAAAATGAACTATCTCTGCTCTTCCATTCCTAAAACAAACACTCAAATTTAAAAAGAAAATGACTCATACATTTATATACCAAGGTATAAATACATACCAAGCAAACAATAAATTATAGGAAGACTCCCAAAAAAGACCTTCTCTCCTGAACCCTTGTTTTTTGTTTAACCAAAAAGGAAGCACTTTCTAAAATTTTGTCTTTAAGTCACAAAGCTTAACCACAGACTCCTTTTGAATAATCATGGAAAGCTCTAAAAATAGAGATTTTTGCAATTATTGCAAAGTTAATTCATTGAGATATACTTGGGTCAAATACATCTTTCCAGGCTTCCTTTTCTCCTTTCTTTCCCTACTTACATCTCCAATACAATTCTCAGGAGTCCTGGGTAGCTGGTGGTTGCTCCATGTATGCTGCTGCTGCTAAGTCGCTTCAGTCGTGTCTGACTCTGTGCAACCCCATAGACGGAAGCCCACCAGGCTCCCCTGCCCCTGGGATTCTCCAGGCAAGAACACTGGAGTGGGTTGCCATTTCCTTCTCCAATGCATGAAAGTGAAAAGTGAAAGTGAAGTCACTCAGTCATGTCTGACTCTTAGTGACCCCACGGACTGCAGCCTACCAGGCTCCTCCGTCCATGGGATTTTCTAGGCAAGAGTACTGGAGTGGGGTGCCACTGCCTTCTCTGTGCTCCATGTATACTTGCTGGATAAATGAATAAATAGATGAATGAATGGATGGATGAAGTATGGTTTTGGATTATCTAAAATAGCCAAGGTTTGATTAAGTATTAAAATTATTCTCTATTTATATTAAAAAAGCAATTAACTTTTTCATCAGCTGCAAGAATGGGAAGTGGTATAAAATAGATAACCATTTTGGCCCTTAGGATGCTCAGTAGTATATAGATCATTGGATGATCATCAAGCAATAATATTTATTAAGCACTAATTAAACCAGGAAGTTTGTTCCTGTCAAAGAGTTTACAATCTAATAAAGACACACACCCTGCCCTCCACAGAAACTACTTCATTATAGCAATAGACAGTCAGAGCTAAGTCCAAAGGATGTTTTGTTAGTCTTATCTTGCTTGACCTTGCAGCAACATTGACCACACTTTCTAGATAGACCTTCTTCCCTTGGTTTCTTCAGGTTGTTCTTTGTTGGTTTTCTTACCTTTGGGGTATTATTTGCTTGCCCCCATATGCACGCTCATGCTGTCTCTCAGTCTTCTTTGCTGACTTTAAGTACTGAGTTCCTCAGGACTCTAGCCTAGGCCCTCTTCTCATCTCTATGTGAGTGGCTTCTCCAACTAAAGGAAGGACCATGCCTATCTTATTAACAGCTATATTCGCAACATACATCACTGTGCCTAGGACATAATAAATAGGTATTCAGTAAATATTTGTTGAATTAAATTTACAATTGTACGCAAAGGGCAAGAATGCCAACAATACCTAGGTGAAAAAAAACAAAAAAACTTAGAGGGACTTACACTACTAGATATCAAGATTTATTATGAAGCAATAGTAATTAGATTGTGTGGTCCTGGCATAAGGATAAGCAAATAGACAAATGGACCAAAAAGTCCAGAAACAGATCCACAAATGTATAGTTGTTAGGTAACTGTTGACCTAACTACTTGTCTTGGCCACACACAATGATAACTGCTTGCCTGAGTTGTCCACAATAAGAGGTCCCAATAAGGAACATGGTGCTGCCTCCAAAAACTAACCAGAATTCAGGAGGGGCCAAAAGAGTGAGGAGACAACCAATATCCCAGAATCCTTTGTGCTGGAACCCATCCTGGCTGAAAGATCAATGTGCCACCAGGAAGGACCCTGAATCTGACTATGGACCAGAGATGACTGGTCATAGACAACTCGGAAACTAACCACAAAATATAATACTACAAGCCACATGGCAGAGTAAATTCTCCGGGGTTCCCTCATCCTCCTGCTCTCCACTCAGGCACCCTTTAACAATAAAGGCTCTTGCTTTGTCAGCACATGTATTTCTTCGGACAATTCATTTCCGAATGTTACACAAGAGCCCACGCTAAGGCCCTGAAAGGGGTCCCCCTTCCTGTAACATGGTGACCAGATTTCTGAAAACAGTAACACTGCAGTGGTGAAAGGATGGTCTTTTCAATAAAGGATACTGGAGTCAACTGAATATCCATAAGGCAAAAAAGAGCCCTTCATTCTTACCACACCATACACAAAAATCAATTCCAGATGGATTGTGGGTCTAAATGTAAAAAGTAAACAAGAAAGTCTTTAAAAGAATATATGAGAATATTTTCATGACATTAGAGTAGGCAAAAATTTTTTCAACAGGTCACAAAAGCAATAAATATAAAGGAAAAATTTAATAAACTAAACTAATTAAGAACATCTGTTTACCAAAAGTCAGAGTGAAAAATCAAAGGAAGGGAGAAATATATGCAATATTCAAAATAATTATAATTCAAATACATGAAGAACTCTTACAAATTAATAACAGTGAACATCCCAAAGAAAAATGGGCAAAAGACTTCAACAAAAGATACTCAAATGTTCAAAAAGCATATGAAAATGTGCTCTACATCACTTGTCACCAAAGAAATACAAAATACAACCAAAATGGCAAAAACTGGAAAAGACATAAATACCATATATTTGCAAGGATGTAGGGCAACTCATTCTCAAACACTGCTGATGGAAGTATAATTGAAACTAACTATACAACTACACTGCAAAACTATTTACTAGGATCTATCACAGCAAATATTGACATAACCTTCTCGTTCTTGTTCAGTCATTCAGTCGTGTCCGACTCTGCGAGCCCATGGACTACAGCACACCAGGCTTCCCTGTCCTTCACCATCTCCTGGAGTTTGCTCAAACCCAAGTCCATTGAGTCGGTGATGCCATCCAACCACCTCATCCTCTGTCATCCCTTCTTTTCCTGCCTTCAATCTTTCCCAGCATCAGGGTCTTTTCCAATGAATAGGCTGTTCCCATCAGGTGGCCAAAGTATTGGAGCTTCAGCTTTAGCATCAGTCCTTCCAATGAATATTCAGGGTTTATTTCTTTTAGGAATGACTGATTTGGTTTCCTTGCAATCTAAGGGACGCTCAAGAGTCTTCTCCAGCACCACAGTTCGAAAGCATCAATTCTTCAGTCTTTAGCTTTTTTATTGTCCAGTTCTCACATCCATATATGATTACTGGAAAAACCATAGCTTTCACTATATGGCCCATTGCCAGCAAAGTAATGTGTCTCTGCTTTTTAATAATTTAACCTAATGTCTAGGTCTGTCATAGCTTTTCTTCCAAGGAGTAAGCATCTTTAATTTCATGGCTGAAGTACAGTCCACAGTGATTTTTGGAGCCCAAGAAAATACACTCTTACTGTTTCCATTGTTTCCCTAACTATTTGCAATTAAGTGATGGGACCAGATGCCATGAGCTTCGTTTTTTGAAAGTTGAGATTTAAACCAGCTTTTTCACTTTCTTCTTTCGCCTTCATCAAGAGGCTCTTTAGTTCCTCTTTGCTTTCTGCCATAAGGGTGGTGTCATCTGCCTACCTGAGCTTATTGATATTTCTCCCACCAATCTTGAGTCCAGCTTGTGCTTAATCTAGTCCAGCATTTCTCATGATGTGCTCTGCATACAAGTTAAATAAGCAGGGTGACAGTATACAGCCTTGACGTACACCTTTCCCAGTTTTGAACCAGTCCATTGTTCCATGTCTGGTTTTAACTGTTTCTTCTTGACCTGCATACTGGTTTCTCAGGAGTCAAGTAAGGTCGTCTGATATTCCCATCTGTTTAAGAATTTTCCACAGTTTATTGTGATCCACACAGTCAAAGGCTTTAGCACAGTCAATGAAGCAGAAGTAGATGTTTTTCTGGAATTCTCTTGCTATTTTATGATTCAACGGATGTTGGCAATTGGATGTCTGGTTCTTCTGCCTTTTCTAAATCCAGCTTCTATACCTAAAAGTTCTTGGTTCACATACTGTTGAAGTGCTTATAGCTTGAAAGATTTTGAGCATTACCTTGCTAGTATGTGAAATAAGTGTAATTGTTTGGCAGTTTGAACATTCTTTGGCATTGCCCATCTTAGGGAATGGAATGAAAACTGACCTTTTCCAGTCCTGTGGCCATTGCTTAGTCTTCTAAATTTGCTGGCATATTGAATGCAGCACTCTGACAGCATCAACTTTTAGGATTTGAAATAGCTCACCTGGAATTCCATCACCTCCACTAGCTTTGTTCATAATGATGCTTCCTATGGCCCCCTTGACTTCACACTCCAGGATGTCTGGCTCTAGGTGAGTGATCACACCATCATGGTTCTGTGTATTCTTGCCACCTCTTCTTAATATCTTCAGCTTCTGTTACGTCCATACCATTTCTGTCCTTTATTGTACCCATCTCTGCATGAAATGTTCCCTTGTTATCTCTAATTTTCTTGAAGAGATCTCTAGTCTTTCCCATTCCATTATTTTCCTCTATTTCTTTTCATTGTTCACTTAAAAAGGCTTTCTCATCTCTTCTTGCTATTCTTTGGAACACTGAACTCAGATGAGTATAACTTTCCTTTTCTCCTTTGCCTTTTGCTGCTCTTTTCTCAGCTATTTGTAAGGCCTCCTCAGACAATCATTTTGCCTTTTTTTTTCTTGGGGATGGTTTTGATCACCACCTCCTGTACAATGTTACGAACCTCCATCCATAGTTCTTCAGGTACTCTATCAGATCTAATCCTTTCAATCTGTTTGTCACTTCCACTATATAATCATAAGGGATTTCATTTAGGTCATACCTGAATGGCTGAGTGGTTTTTCCTACTTTCTTCAATTTAAGTCTGAATTTGGCGATAAGGAGTTCATGATCTGAGTCACAGTCAGCTCCCTTTCTTGTTTTTGCTGACTATAGAGCTTCTCCATCTTTGGCTACAAAGAATAAAATCAGTCTGATTTTGGTATTGACCATCTGGTGATGTCCATGTGTAGAATTGTCTCTTGTGTTGGAAGAGGGTGCTTTGCTATGACCAGTGCATTCTCTTGGCAAAACTGTTAGCCTTTGCCCTGCTTCTTTTTGTATTCTAAGGCCAAACTTCCCTGTTAACTCCAGGTATCTCTTGACTTCCAACTTCTGCACTCCAGTTTCCTATGATGAAAAGGACATCTTTCTTTGGTGTTAGTTCTAGAAATCTTGTAGGTCTTCATAGAACTGTTCAACTTCAGCTTCTTCAGCATTAGTGGTTGAGGCATAGACTTAGATTACTATGACACCGAATGACTTGCCTTGGAAACGAACCAAGATCATTCTGTCGTTTTTGAGATTGTACCCAAGTAATACATTTCAGACTCATTTGCTGACTCAGAGGGCTACTCCATTTCTTCTAAGGGATTCTTGTCCACAGCAGTAGATATAATGGTCATCTGAATAAAATTCGCCCATTCCACACACCTTATGACCCAGCAATTCTGCATCTAGATATATACACAATAAACATAGCAATAGATGTTCACCAAAAGACATGCTCAAAACAACATTGTTCATAATAGCCCAAACCTGGACACAACCCAAATATCCATTTATAGAAGACTGAATAAGTAAGTCATGATAGAGTCACATAATGGAATATCATAAGGCAAAGATAATGAAGAGACTCCAACTTTATAGAACAACCTAGATGAACTGCATGAATGCAATGCTAAGTGAAAGAAAGGAAGTCCATAGCATCTGAGGAAGGACTTCTCAAGCAATTCTAGATCAAAATAAGTTTGAGAATGGAACAAGAGAAAGGGAGCAAAGGGAAGCCAGGTGACTCAGGTGTGGTTTGGTGAGCACTCTGAAGAGCACCTGGGGTTCTTTATGCTTCTTACCTCTCTGTCCATTAGTTTTAATTTTGTTCACTCATTCATTTAACAATTTTATGAAAAACCTAGCTGCAAAGTAGCAATTCCAAAACTTCACCTACTTTTTATTGACCCTGTCTCTAACCTCTATGGAAAAACTGAGGATACTATGCAGTAATTTCCTCAATTTCTCAGCTGCCTCCCTCCCTCTTTACAAATTTACCCATATTCCCACCCATACTTGCTTTCCTCCTGCCTCAAAAGAAGCTAAGTTCCCCTACAAGTCCACATTAATCCCTCCATCTGTAGTCTAGAGTTCATTCTATCTTGTTTCCTTGAGATCCATTTCATGAGTTAATTATGTCCAGGCTTTTCCTTCCCATTCTAGAGAAGCTACTTAAAAGAAACCTCTAAATCCAAGCTTTACTTCCTTTGACTTCCAGTTGACTCCCTAAATTTACTGCATCTAGCTTCTGCCCTACCATCCTACAAAAATTGCTCTGGCTACTGATCTTACTCATCAATGACCAACTGACAACTTTTCAATTCTTATTTTATTTGCCATTTATCCTTCATAACACTCTTGTAGTAGGCAGAATTCTAAGGTGGCCCTCCAAAGATCCAAGCTAGAAGGAAAATAGGAACCCTAGTCCTGCAAAGGCAATTCAGCCAACATGAAGAATGAACCTGAAAGTGAATCTGACACCCTAAACAGAGAACCCCAGTCATAAAGAACTATAAATTAATAAATGAATGGAGTTTCTTTAAGCCATTAAGCTTGTGGTACTTTGTTACAGAGCAGTAGCAAACTAACACAATATCCATTGTCTGTGAAGATACTGCTCTCCTGGTTCTTCACTTCTGAAGTTTATTCTCAGTTCTCTTGGCCTCTAAATACAGTTTCCCCCAGAGTTCTCCTAATTCTGCTCTCTCCAAAAGAAAGTGTTACATTCATGAACTGGAAAACTGAGTTCCCCAGTATCTAGGTTTCCAGAACAAATCTTTTTACTAAGCTCCAAACCGCTATTTAAGCAACAACTTCTCTTAGGATCCTATAGCACTTCTCCCACAAATGTGCTTCTGCCTATATTCCTGGTTTACTTATCTAAATCCTGTTAAATGGTGCCACCATCCATGTAGTCAATCAAGTTAAGAATCTGGACATGATTTCGTCCTTTCTCTTCCACCTCACTGATGGACAAGTCCAATTGGTCGCTAGTGAAAGTCGCTCAGTTGTGTCCAACTCTTTAAGACCCCATGCACTGTGTAGTCCATGAAATTCTTCAGGCCAGAATACTGGAGTGGGTAGCCTTTCCCTTCTCTAGGGGATCTTTTCAACCCAGGGATCGAACCCAGGTCTCCTGCATTGCAGGCAGAGTCTATACCAGCTGAGCCACAAAGGAAGCCCAAGAATGCTGGACTGGGTTCAGTTCAGTTCAGTTCAGTCACTCAGTCACGTCCAACTCTTTGGGACTCCATGGACTGCAGGATGCCAGGCTTCCCTGTCCATCACCAACTCCCAGAGCTTGCTCAAACTCATGTGCATCAAGTCAGTGATGTCATCCAACCATCTCATCCTCTGTCATCCCACCATCTCATCCTCTGTCATCCCCTTCTCCTCCTGCCTTCAATCTTTCCCAGCATCACGGTCTCTTCCAATGAGTCAGTTTTTCGTATCAGGTGGCAAAGTATTGGAGTTGCAGCTTTAGCACCAGTCCTTCCAATGAATATTCAGGACTGATTCCACAAGGGAAGCCCAAGAATACTGGAATGGGTGGCCTATCACTTCTCTAGGCAATCTTCCCAACCCAGGAATCGAACCAGGGTCTCCTGCATTGCAGGCAGATACTTTACCAACTGAGCTATCAGGGATTGGTCACTAAAACTTGTTAATTTTGCCTCCTAAATTTCTGCTTCCCTTGTGGCTCAGCTGGTAAAGAATCCGCCTGCAATGCAGGAGACCTGGGTTCGATCCCTGGATCGGGAAGAACCCTGGAGAAGGAAATGGCCACCCTCTCTAGTATTCTGGCCTGGAGAATTCCATGTACTGTATAGTCCATGGGGTCGCAAAGAGTCGGACACAAGTGAGCCACTTTCACTTTCACTTTCAAATTTCTGCTTAACATTTCCCTCTCTGCAGTCACAGGCAACACTATGTTTCACCTAAACTGTGGCAGTAACATCCTAATGTCTCTCATTGCTGTGCTCAGCCACTCAGTCCTGTCCGACTCTTTGTGACCCCCCAGACTGTAACCTGCCAGGCTCCTCTGTCCATGGGATTTTACAGGCAAGAATACTGGAGTGGGTTGCCATTTCCTTCTCTAGGGAATGTCTCTCATAAGCACTCTTCCAAATGTGGCCTCCACACTAAAGCCTGAGTAATCATTCACAGTTTTACCATTTTATGCCCCTTTCTAAACTCTAATTACTTTTCCCTTGCCAAGAGGATACAATACAACCTTAATCTTCTACTCTTCTTCCCAGCCATACCAAATTACTGCTACAGGTCCCTGGATGGACTGTGCTGTGTAGTATAATGCCTATGCACATATTCCTTCTGCCTGAAATACCTTTGTACCTCTTGATAACCTGTTCCTACTCACCCAAGAGAGCTGACCCTGACCATGTAGGCAAAAGTGCCCACTCCTTTCTTTATATACACCTCTGTCACACACACATATCTTTATCATAATATTCTTCATATTTGAGTATTATCTGTTTACACATCTGTCTTTCCTCCAAAAGCTCCAGGATCAGGACCATATTCATCTTTGGAATTCAGGCTCCAGGCCTGTAATGTAGAGATAAATCAAAGGAGAAAATATATTGTACTTCAATTTAGAAACTGAAAGTACTTCCTTAACTTTAGATGAAGTGAAATTCTCTTGCCATTAAAGGCATTTCAAAAACACTAGTTTAAAGACACGATATTTAATGTTTAATGAAGATATTCCATACTAAAATTTGGTGAGATTAATTTACCCTTTCTCCTGTTGTAGGACATTTGTTTATAAATTTTCATTATTTTCCAAACTTCTGTTTCCTTAAAGTTATATTTCTAAAGAAAACAGGACTTGATGAAAGGCATAGCATTAAAGCATCTGATACATATTAGCAAAATTTTTAAGCTTCAGCAGTTTGTATTTCCTAAAGAATTAAGCTTCTAATATGAAAACAGTGTATGAATAGTGTATGCAATCCATGGGGTCTCAAAGAGTCTAACACAGGACTGAGTGACTGAACTGAACTGATACAAAAAATAATATAGTTACTGTTCTGACAATAACCTAATGTAGAAAGATGTCTCTACTCTTTTGATTTAGCAAATAAGATTAAGTCTCTTTGAGCATCCTAATGTTTACTACTTTATCGTTCTTCTTTATCATAATTTCATGTGATGATGAAATAGTAAAGATATGGTTATGTAGTTACATCCTATGTTTGTTGGAGATTTCATTTCAAAGAATGACATGTAAATGTGTACATGTGTGTTTCCAGATGGCTCAGTGGTAAAGAATACGCCTGCCAATGCAGGAGAAGCAGGAGACGTGGGTTTGATCCCTGGGTCAACAAGATCCCTTGGAGGAGGAAATGGCAACCCACTCCAGTATTCTTGCTTGGAAAATCCCTTAGACAGATAAGCCTGGTGGGCTACAGTCCATGGGGTCATCAAGAATCAGAGACGACTTAGAAACTGAGCACATGTATTCTGTTAGAGAAAAAAAGATGAGCAGACTTCATCTATGTTCCCTATGTTTCTAGACTTCAACTGTACTAAATCTAAAACCTAATATTCATGGAGGTTGCCAAAAGGTACAAACCTCTAGTTATAAAATGTAATATATAGCACAGGGATTATGGTTAATAAGACTGTATTGTATATTCGAAAGTAGCTAAGAAAATAGATCTTTAAAGTTCCCATCACAAGAAAAAAAATTTTAACTATTAGTGATGATGAATGTTAACTAGATTTATTGTGGTGATCATTTTGCAATGATCAAATATCAAACCATTATGTTATACACATGAAAGTAATATAATGTTATATGCAGTTATATTTCAATAAAAAATCCCAAATATTCATAAATATTTCAAGTACCCATGTTAATCTTGGGTCTGAATAATGTTCAGTAGACCAAGATATTTTACATAAAAAGTTTTATGCATCAAAAATTTGTAAACATAAACAGGAACTAAATTTGTTTTCTTAAAAAACCAACCCAAACTATTTTTAGATTTTATCCAATGGCAAATTGAGCCTCCTAACCACATTCAAAAAACTAAGATCATGGTATCTTGTCCCATTACCTCATGGGAAATAGACAGACAGACAGTGGAAACAGTGTCAGACTTTATTTTTTTAGGCTCCAAAAATCACTGCAGGTGGTGACTGCAGCCATGAAATTAAAAGACGCTTACTCCTTGGAAGGAAAGTTATGACCAACCTAGACAGCATATTAAAAAGCACAGATATTACTTTGCCAACAAAGGTCCGTCTGGTCAAGGCTATGGTTTTTCCAGTGGTCATGTATGGATGTGAGAGTTGGACTGTGAAGAAAGCTGAGTGCCGAAAAATGGATGCTTTTGAACTGTGGTGTTGGAGAAGACTCTTGAGAGTCCCTTGGACTGCAAGGAGATCCAACCAGTCCATCCTAAAGGAGATCAGTCCTGGGTGTTCACTGGAAGGACTGATGCTGAAGCTGAAACTCCAATACTTTGGCCACCTGATGCGAAGAGTTGACTCGTTTGAAAAGACCCTGATGCTGGGAGGGATTGAGGGCAGGAGGAGAAGGGGATGACAGAGGATGAGATGGCTGGATGGCATCACCAACTCGATGCGCATGAGTTTGAGTAAACTCTGGGAGTTAGTGATGGACAGGGAGGCCTGGCGTGCTGCGATTCATGGGGTCACAGAGAGTCAGGCACGACTGAGCGACTGAACTGGACTGAACTGAACTGAACCACAAGGTACTCTCCTCTACAAACTGTTTTTGATACAGCATACCTTCCTTCATCCCATGTACAGAGGAGCCTGGCCAGCTACAGTCCACAGGGCGGGAAAGAGTTGGACACGACTGAGCGATGGAACATGCACGCACCTTCCTTCAGTCAACTACAGCCTCATCATTTTCCTTCTCTTGTCATGGTAACTCACTTACAAGAACCTTCTGGAGACTGCAAAAATTGCAGAATGATTTCAGAAAATATAATTAATCTTTATATGAGTTAGTTATTCTTCCCCTAAAATAACTGCCATTTTATATTTAAATTTTTCATTTTAAAATACTATTGTGAAAGGCCATGAGCTCTTTCAGAAGACTTCAAAAAAGCAAACCCTACCTAATCTTTTAAGTTGTTCTTCAAATCTCCTGACAGCTTCCCCATTTCACTTTAAATGCTGTTCACGAGTTGCCCTCATTAGACTGGAGTCAACAGGCACCTCTTGAGGAGCTGCTGCAGAAGTATCACCAGCTTCCAGAATTTCAACCTCCATCCCCAAAGGTTTAGCTACAGCTTTAAGCATTTTCCCAAAAGCATTCCAATTGCCAGCTGGAAAATTTCATGTTCAAGTTTCACCACATCACTCATAGTTATCTATTGGGCAAGAGCAAACATTTACCTTAGTATTTAGAACTCTCCCCTCCTAATCCAAACCTATGTTATTAGATAGCATTGGCCCCGCTTCTCCAGGTAAATATGTCTACTGAACCCTAGGGATGCTACTGGTCCCATATGGTGTACCCTTCTCATCCTCTCTACTTATTCTAATTTTACCTTTCTTTGGGGCCGAGTTCAAACCCCAGTTCCTAAAAAGAGCATTAATCTGTACCACACATTTATAGCTGTGCATTTCTATTTACCTTTTCTGGTATAATTATGTTAACTCCTCAACCAGAACTCTAAGTTTTTTAAGAGAAGGCACTAGAACTCATGCCTCTGTTTTCCCTCAAAAACAGGTAGAGACTCTTGCAAGGAGCCTTGTAATAAGAGGTAACATTTATGGCACATACACAGTGTGCCAAACGCTTTCTGCTTATTAGTTCATTTAACCCACGTAATAAATCTATGCAGTAAGTACTGTTATTGTCCCTAATTTGAGACAAGAAAATGGAAACTTAGAAAGGTGATTTACCTGTCCGAAATAACAAAATTAGTTTGAACTAGGACTTAATTTCAGGTTTGTCTGACTCTAAATTGTCTTCTAATTAGTGACTCAAACAAGCAGAGTCTCTTGCCCTCAATTCAGTTCAGTCCAGTTGCTCATTCTTGTCCAACTCTTGGCAACCCCAAGGACTGCAGGATGCCAGACTTCCCTGTCCATCACCAACTCCCAGAGTTTACTCAAACTCATGTCCATTGAGTCTATGATGCCATCCAACCATCTCATCCTCTGTCATGCCCTTCTCCTCCCACCTTCAATCTTTCCCAGCAGCAGGGTCTTTTCAAACGAGTCAGCTCTTCACATCAGGTGGCCAAAGGACTGGAGTTTCAGCTTCAACATCAGTCCTTCCAATGAATATTCAGGACTGATTTCCTGTAGGATGGACTGGTTGGATCTCCTTGCAGTCCAAGGGACTCTCAAGAGTTTTCTCCAACACCACAGTTCAAAAGCATCAATTCTTCTATGCTCAGCTTTCTTTATAGTCCATCTCTCACATCCATACATGGCTACTGGAAAAACCATAGCTTTCACTAGATGGACCTTTGTTGGCAAACTAATGTCTCTGCTTTTTAATATGCTGTCTAGGTGGGTCATAACTTTCCTTCCAAGGAGTAAGTGTCTTTTAATTTCTTGGCTGCAGTCACCGTCTGCAGTGATTTTGAAGCCCCCCCAAAATAAAGTCTCTCACTGTTTCCATTGCTTCCCCATCTATTTGCCCTGAAGTGATGGGACCAGATGCCATGATCTTCATTTTTTGAATGTTGAGTTTTAAGCCAGTTTTTTCCCTCTCTTCTTTCACTTTCATCAAGAGGCTCCTCAGTTCTTCTTCGCTTTCTGCCATAAGGGTGGTGTCATCTGCATATCTGAGGTTATTGACATTTCTCCCAGCAGTCTTGATTCCAGCTTGTGCTTATCCAGCCCAGCATTTCTCATGATGTACTCTGCATAGAAGTTAAATAAGCAGGGTGACAATATCCAGCCTTAACGTACTCCTTTCCCTACTTGGAACCAGTCTGTTGTTTCATGTCCAGTTCTAACTGTTGCTTCCTGACCTGAATACATATTTCTCAGGAGGCAGGTCAGGAAGTCTGGTATTCCCATCTGTTTAAGAATTTTCCACAGTTTGTTGTGATCCACACAGTCAAAAGCTTTGGCATAGTCACTAAAGCAGAAGTAGATTTTTTTGAGAACTCTCTTGCTTTTTCAATAATCCAGTGGATGTTGGCAATTTGATCTCTTGTTCCTCTGCTTTTTCTCAATCCAGCTTAAACATCTGGGAGTTCACGGTTCATGTATTGTTGAAGCCTGGCTTGGAGAATTTTAAGCATTATTTTGCTAGTGTGTGAAATGAGCACAATTGAGCGGTAGTTTGAGCATTCTTTGGCATTGCCTTTCTTTGGGATTGGAGTGAAAACTGACCTTTTCCAGTCCTGTGGCCATTACTGAGTTTTCCAAATTTGCTGGCATATTGAGTGCAGCACTTTCACAGCATCATCTTTTCGGATTTGAACTGGAATTCCATGATCTCCACTAGCTTTGTTCATAGTGATGCTTCCTAAGGCCCATTTGATTTCCAGGTCTGGTTCTAGGTGAGTGATCACACTGTCATGATTATCTGGGTCATGAAGATCTTTTTTGTATAGTTCTTCTGTGTATTCTTGCCACCTCTTCTTAATATCTTCAGCTTCTGTTATGTCCATACCATTTCTGTACTTTATTGTGCCCATCTCTGCATGAAATGTTCCCCTGGTATTTCTAATTTTCTTGAAGAGATCTCTAGTCTTTCCCATTTTATTGTTTTCCTTTATTCCTTTGCATTAATCACTGAGAAAGGCTTTCTTATCTCTCTTTGCTATTCTTTGGAACTCTGCATTCAAATGGGTATATCTTTCCTTTTCTCCTTTGCCTTTCACTTCTTTCCTTTTCACAGCTATTTGTAAGGCCTCCTCAGACAACCATTTTGCCTTTTTGCATTTCTTTTTCCTGGAAATGGTCTTGATCCCTGCCTCCTGTACAATGTCAAGAACCTCCGTCCATAGTTCTTCAGGCACTCTGTCTGATAGATCTAATCCCTTGAATCTGTTTGTCACTTCCACTATAAAATCATCAGGGATTTGATTTAGGTCATATCTTAATGGTCTTGTGGTTTTCCCTACTTTCTTCAATTTAAGTCCGAATTAGGCAATAAGGAGTTCATGTTCTGAGCCACAGTCACGTCCCAGTCTTGTTTCTGCTGGCTGTATAGAGCTTCTCCATCTTTGACTGCAAAGAATATAATCAATCTGATTTCGGTATTGACCACCTGGTGATGTCCATGTGTAGAGTCTTCTCTTGTGTTGTTGCAAGAGGATGTTTGCTATAACCAGTGCGTTCTCTTGGCAAAACTCTACTAACCTTTGCCCTGCTTCATTTTGTACTCCAAGGGCAAATTTGCCTGTTACTTCAGGTATTTCTTGACTTCTTTTGCATTCCAGTCCCCTATAATGAAAAGGACATCTTTTTGGTGTTAGTTCTAGAAGATCTTGTAGGTCTTCATAGAACTGTTCAGCTTATTTAGCATTACTGGTCGGGGCACAGACTAGATTACTGTGATATTGAATAGTTTGCCTTGGAAATGATCAGAGATCATTCTGTCATTTTTGAGATTGCATCCAAGTACTGCATTTCGGACTCTTGTTGACTATGATGGCTACTCCATTTCTTCTAAGGAATTCTTGCCCACAGCAGTAGATATAATGGTTACCTGAGTTAAATTTACCCATTCCAGTCCAGTTTCATTCACTGATTCCTAAAATGTCGATTTTCACTCTTGCCATCTCCTGTTTGACCACTTCCAAGTTGCCTTCACGGACCTAACATTCCAGGTTCCTATGCAATATTGCTCTTTACAGCATCGGACTTTACTTCCATCACCAGTCATATCCATAACTGGGTGGTATTGTTACTTTGGCTCCATCTCTTCTTTCTTTTTGGACTTATTTCTCCACTGATTTCCAGTAGCATATTGGGCACCCACTGACCTGGGGAGTTCATCTTTCAGTGTCCTATCTTTTTGCCTTTTCATACCGTTCATGGGGTTCTCAAGGCAAGAACAGTAAAGTGGTTTGCCATTCTCTTCTCTAGTGGACCATGTTTTGTCTCTTGTCCTACTTGATATAAACAGCCAAGCAGATAGTTTGGGCTTCATGGGTGTGAAGAGAGAGTAAATTATGGTTCAGCAACTTTCCTTTCTCCCTTTGACACAAAGTTTTTATTCAATGACCCTCTTCCAACAACACAAGAGACGAATCTACACGTGGACTTCACCAGATGGACAATACTGAAATCAGATTGATTATATTTCTTGCAGCTGAAGATGGAGAAGCTCTAGATAGTCCAGCAAAAACAAGACAGGGAGCTGACTGTGGGTCAGATCATGAACTCATTGCAAAATTCAGACTTAAACTGAAGGAAGTAGGGAAAACCACTCGGCCATTCAGGTATGACCTAAATCAAATTCCTTATGATTATACAGTGGAAGTGACAAACAGATTCAAGGGATTAGCTCTAATAGACAGAGTACCTGAAGAACTATGGACGGAGATTCATAACATTGTACAGGAGGCAGTGATCAAAACCATCCCCAAGGAAAAAAATGCAAAAAGGCAAAATGGTTGTCTGAGGAGGCCTTACAAATAACTGAGAAAAGGAGAGAAGCTAAATGCAAAGGAAAAACAGGAAATATATACCCATCTAAATTCAGAGTTCCAAAGAATAGCAAGGAGAGATAAGAAACCCTTCATAAGTGAACGACGCAAAGAAATAGAGGAAAACAATAGAATGCAAAAGACTAGACATCTTCTCAAGAAAGCTAGAGATACCAAGGGAACATTTCATGCAGAGATGGGCACAATAAAGGACAGAAACAGTATAGACCTAACAGAAGCAGAAGATATTAAGAAGAACTGACAAGAATACACAGAAAAACTGTACAAAAAAGATCTTAATGACCCGGATAACCATGATGGTGTGATCACTCATCTAGAGTCAAGGATCCTAGCATGTGAAGTCAAGTGGGCCTTAGGAAGATTCACTACAAACAAAGCTGGTGGAGATGAAGGAATTCCAGCTGAGCTGTTTAAAATCCTAACAGATAATGCTGTGAAAGTGCTGCACTCAATATGCAAACAAATCTGGAAAACTCAGCAGTGGCCACCGGACTGGAAAAGGTCAGTTTTCCTTCCAACCTCAAAGAAAGGCAATGCCAAAGAATGTTCAAACTACCACACAATTGCATTTATTTTACATGCTAACAAGGTAATGCTAAAAATGTTTCAAGCCAGGTCATCTCATGTGAACTGAGAACTTCTAGACATAGAAGCTGGATTTAGAAAAGGTAGAAGAACCAGAGATCAAATTGCCAACATCCATTGGATCATGGAAAAAGCAAGGGAACTCCAGAAAAACATCTACTCCTGCTTCATTGAGTGTGCTAAAAACCTTTGACTGTGTGGATCACAATAACTGTGGAAAATTCTTAAACAGATGGGAATACCAGACGAACTTACTTGCCTCTTGAGCAAACTGTATGCAGGTCAAGAAGCAATAGTTAGAACCAGACACGGAACAATCAACTGGTTCAAAATTGGGAAAAGAGTATGTCAAGGCTGTATATAGTCACCCTGCTTATTTAACTTGTATGCAGAGTACATCATATGAAATGCCAGGCAAGATGAAGCTCAAGCTGTAATCAAGACTGCCGGGAAAAATATCAATAATCTCAGATACACAGATGACTCCACCCTTTTGGCAGAAAGCAAAGAGGAACTAAAGAGTCTCTTGATGAAGTTGAAAGAGGAGAGTCAAAAAGCTGGCTTAAAACTCAACATTCAAAAAAATAAGATCATGGCATCTAGTCCCATCACTTAATGGCTAATAGATGGGGAAACAATGAAAATAGTAACAGAGTGTACTTTCTTGGGCTCCAAAATCACTGCAGGTGGTGACTGCATCCATGAAATTTAAAAATGCATGCTCCTTGGAAGAAAAGCTATGACAAACCTAGATGGTGTATTAAAAAGCAGAGACATCCCTTTAGTGATAAAGGTCCATATAGTCAAAGCTATGGTTTTTCCAGTAGTCACGTGAGATTTGGACTGACTATTAAAAAGGATGCATGTTGAAAAATTAATGCTTTTGAACTGTGGTGTTGGAGAAGACTCCTGAGAGTCCCTTCGACTGCAATGAGATCAAACCAGTCAATCCTAAATGAAGTCAATCCTGAGTATTTGTTGGAAGGACTGATGCTGGAGGTGAACCTCCCATACTTGGGCCACCTGATGTGAAGAGCTGACTTATTGGAAAAGATCCTGATGCAAGGAAAGACTGAAGGCAGGAGAAGGGGGAGAAAGAGGATGAGAATGCTTGCATGGCATTATTGACTCAATGGGCATGAGTTCAAGCAAGCTCTGGGAGACAGTGAAGGACAGAGAAGCCTGGCATCCTGCAGTCCATGGGGTCACAAAGAGTCGCACACAATGGAGCAACTGAACAACTTTCCTTTCTCCCCTTGACACAAAGCTTTTATTCAATGACCTTTGCCTGAAGACCAAAGATAAATTCTAACCAAAAGATTGCAGATTCTATCTATGGGCAGGATCCAGTCCCACTCCAGAATGTTCTAAAAACATGACTGCTCCCAAGAGGATGAATCATCAAAAGAACTGATTTCAGTCTTAGATCTAGAGAACAAGGCTGGTCCAGGCCTGAAAAACATGGACAAAATCTTTCTTGGCCATAGTCTCTATACAGGTATGCAGTATGTGTTGTACAAGTTAATGAGTCACCAGGATCACCAGAACCAAAGGGAAGGGCAATGGTCAATGTTTCTACCCACGTCACCCTTAGATCCTGGTATCTGAAACTGTGTGATATCAGTGCCTTACATTCACAGAGGGGATTAGACTTTACCAGACTCCAACTTATTATCTCACTTGCTGTGGAGAAATAGCACTAACAGGGCCCTCGTGTTTGCTTTTGCAGTGCACCAGAAAGCTGGCCAAGGAGGCTAGTGGAGACTGAAATCTCTCACAGGCTCTGCTCACCAGGCTCATGACTCTTAGTGGCAGACCTTTATCTGCCTAGAGGAAAAGGCACCTTTTCTTCATTTCCACAAAGAAACTGTATGAACAGGTGACAGCACCAAAGGTGACTACTGGGATCCCTATGTTAAATATGTGGGTGTCAATTATACCTCAATAAAGCTAGAAAAATAAATAATGAATAAAGAAGTGGAAACCGAGGCTCAAAGATGTTACAAGATACAGCCATAAGTGGTGGATCCAAGATTAGAATTCGAGTTTTCCAACTTACTAGTTCACGTGCTTTTTCAACTATGCTACAAATCTCCCATTGTTTCAGTTTATTGTAGGCTGTCTCGGACTTCTCATGTGGCAGACTGGTATCCTTAGCACTTTGCTCCAACACAGTCCCAAGCTTTTTGGTGTATCTCTGTCCTGAAGCCACAGCTGTCCTGTTATTGAGGAAGCCGAGAAACAGATATGTGTGCCAACTGTACCAACAGGGATACTTTAGATGGATCTCCTACCACTTTTGGAAAAACAAATTAGACCACCTGTCCTAATGTTATGCATCATACATCATCACAGTGGCAGAGAGTCAACGTTATTAATATTATGGGAGGTGGTGTGCGGAAAAGTCATGCAGTATGAAATCCAATTATCTAAATTTAGAGACTAACATTGCCATTTATTAGCTGCCTGGCCCTGGGAGATAACAATTACAAATATTCACTGAGCACATACTATTTGCCTGTACTTTGTTTACATAATGACTAACTTCATACAATCCTAAGAGGTATAGAGCTTCATTACTCCCATTTCACAGGCAAAAAATACCGAGGCTCTGGGAAATTCAGGTAACTCACCCTAGGTTACACTGTTGGGAAGTGGAAGAACCAGGAATAAAACCCTAGCAATATGACTCTAAAACCCATGGTCTTAATTTCTTAGTCTTTGATTCCTCTAGAATAAAACAGAGATAATAACAGCTGCCCTACCTAACTAATCAGAATTATATTAGCAAGTACAAGGGCATTTTTAATAAACTGTAAAGTAATAGAGGTCAATGTATGAAATCCAAAGCTAACACTGACAAGCAGATGGGTTTATCTGGAAGGTCTACACACATACAGATTTCTTTGTCTCCTTACCACTTAATACTGAGAGTCAAACAAATTGTGTTAAGCCCATGCTTCTTCTAACAACAATGATCTTGCTATCCAGACATTTCTTACCTTACCTCTTTCCATATCTTGAGTTCCTACTAATGGCAGCAGAAATCAATGTGATATATTCTTAAACTACTAGAGAGTACAGATTTATTATTAGTACTAGTATTAGTTTCAACACCTATAGTTTCAGAGAATTTCTTCACCATCTGGTGACGATGATGTTTATACTATTTGATCACTTATTTACATGTTGTGCTTAGTCACTCAGTCATGTCCGACTCTTTGCGACCCCACAAACTGTAGCCAGCCAGGTTCCTCTGTCCATGGGATTCTCTAGGCAAGAATACTGGAGTGGATTGCCTTTTCCTTCTCCAGGAGATCTTCCCGACTCATGGATCGAACCCACATCTCCTCTGTATCCTGCACTGGCAAGCGGATTCTTTACCACTAAGCCAACTGGGAAGCCCAGTGGATGAAGAAGCTCAGGTCTATTTTGACTCCAGACCTCAAGTTCTAAAGCTTAACTCTTATCCCTCACATCTTGACATGCCCAGAGGACAGTGCCCACATTTTCTTTACAATTACTGCCTCCCATTGCTTTAGTGACCGTATTTTTTCAACCAAAAGTCAAAACAGGTGTCCTAATCATCTGAAATAATTAAACTCCAGAAAAATCCAGGACCTGTGCTTATTGGGCCTTTATCATCCTGCATCATACCTGATCACTTAGAACAAGCCCTATTCACGTTATTCTCAGCTTCTCTTTTGAGCACAGGCCTGGCTCCTCTTTGTGTTAAATCCATTTATCAAGCAGGGGCCCTATCTAAACCTTCACCCAAAAGCCTCAGAGGTTCCTAGAGAATGTGACCTTGACGAGTCATACCATTCTAAAAAATTCTTCTTAAAAATTAAAACATTGAAAGAAGAAACTTTTTTCCTCTTTTTTTTTTTTCTTCTTAAAATAAGATGTCCTTGAGACACCTCTTTGGGGAGAATCTCCCACTCTTCTATCAATGGGCTTGCCTAGGGAAAGCAAGGAAAAGGAAAAGAGAAGTTTATCTGTTCCCTTCCAAAGTGGCTCTTTATTGCAGTCTGACTTGTAGGTCCTCCCAGAGAGGACAAAAGAGAAAGCACAAGCCCTAAACTTCATCTGCAGAAATAATCTGGAAGTTCACTCATTCAACACATCATCTGAGCACCAACCATGCAATAGGCTCCCAGTATTTACTATCCCTCTCTTTCATCTAAAATGCAAGGTCAAGAACACTCAAAAGTAGTATATGAGAGAGAAAAGGTATTTCTACATGGGAGAAATGGTTATTGAAAAAATAAAAATGAATAAGAAATACCAGATAAGTGCCTAAAGAACAAAAAAGGTGATGTGATTAAGGGACTCTGGTAGGGTATTTATATTAGGTAGCCATTAAAAGCCTCAAATTGGAAAATTTGGTTCCAAATTGGGAAAGAAGTATGTCAAGAGTGTATATGGTCACCCTGCTTATTTAACTTGTACGCAGAGTACATCATGCAAAATGCCAGGCTGGATGAAGCTCAAGTTGGAATCAAAATTGCCCGGAGAAATACCAATAACCTCAGATATGCAGATGACTCCACCCTTTTGACAGAAAGCAAAGAGGAACTAAAAAGCCTCTTGATAAAGTTGAAAGAGGAGAGTGAAAAAGCTGGCTTAAAACTCAACATTCGAAAAACTGAAATCATGGCATCCAGTCCATCACTTCATGGCAAACAGATGGGGAAACAATGAAAACAGAAACAGAGTGTACTTTCTTGGGCTCCAAAATCACTGCAGATGATGACTGCAACCATGAAATTAAAAAATGCTTGCTCCTTGGAAGAAAAGCTACAACAAACCTAGACAGCATATTAAAAAGCAGAGACATCACTTTACTGACAAAGGTGCATCTAGTCAAAGCTATGGTTTTTCCAGTAGTCATACATGGATGTGAGAGTTGGACCATAAAGAAAGCTGAGCATTGAAGAATTGATGCTTTTGAACTGTGATGTTGGAAAAGACTCTTGAGTGTCCCTTGGACTGCAATGAGATCCAACCAGTCCATCCTAAAGGAAATCAGTCCTGAATATTCATTGGAAGGACTGATGCTGAAGCTGAAACTCCAACACTTTGGCCACCTGATGTGAAGAACTGACTCACTGGAAAAGACCCTGATGCTGGGAAAGATTGAAGGCAGGGAGAAGGGGATGAGAGAGGATGAGATGATTGGAGGGCATCACCAACTCGATAGACATGAGTTTGAACAAGCTCCAGGAGTTGGTGATGGATAGGCAGGCCTGGCATCGTGCAGTCAATAGGGTCGCAAAGAGTTAGACGCAACTGAGTGACTGAACTGACTGAAAAGCCTCAAATGTGAGGTGACACCTGAATTAAGTTCACACCTGAATTAAAAGGACTTCTTGGTATCTGAGTCAAGAATCTGCCTGCAATGCGAAAGATCTGGATTTGATCCCTAGGTTGGGAAGATCCCCTGGAGGAGAGAATGGCAACCCACTCCAGTATTGCCTGCAGAATCCCATGGACAGAAGAGCCTGGCCGGCTACAGTCCATGGGGTTGTAGCAAAGAGTTGGACACAACTGAGCAACACTTTCTCTTTCAGCCACGTGAAGACTGGTAGTGGAGGACACAAAGAAACCAGCTCATGTGAAGATCTTAATGCAGGAGGAATAAGCCTTTAAAGCAGAAGTTGGCAAACCTTTTCTGTAACTGGGCCACATAGCAAATATTTTAGGCTTTGCAAGTCACATAAGGTCTCATGTTGCATGTTCTTCTTTGTTTTTGTTCCTGTTGTTTTAAGTTGTTTTACAATCCTTTGAAAATGTAAAACCCCTTCTTAGTTCCCTGCCAGTATAAAAATAGGTTTCCAACAAAATTTGGCCCCTCTTAGTTTTCTGACCCCTACTTTAGAGGAACATCTAATCTATTGTAGCCAGAGAACAAGTAAACAAAGAGAAAGTGGTACAAGATGAGGTCTGAGAGGCAGTCAGGAGCCATATGGTGCAGTGCCTTTTAGGCTAAATTAAGATTTTGGATTTTTTTTCCAAGTGTGATGGGAATCCTCTGGAGAGATTTAAGCAGGGCGGTGGTATAATCTAATTTATACTTTTAAAAGGCCATCATCTTGTGTGTGAAAATCAGACTCTGGTGGGGCTAAGAGTAGAAACAGAGAGACAGTTGATTAGGAGGCCAGCTATTGTATCACTCAGGCAGGAGAGAACAAGGGTGGTGATGTGAAGAGACAGAAAGAATTGAACAGAAGGGGAACTAAACACTCTCCATGAAAGCTCTATTTATTATGGATAAACAAAAACATGGAAGAATTCTTAAAATTTTACTTTAAAATCAAAAGTGCTATAAAGAGCTTGATTACCAGAAAAATCTTGGTTACTCAAAGTTTTAGCAATATTTTGACATGTTTGATTTATAGATATTTGACTTTCAGGAAGATCATCATTTTCCCTCTCTCTCTGAATCATTTCCTCTAGTGAAATGATTCCATTTCTCCTCTGGTCCCTGATACTCATTATTTTCCTCATTTCACTTAAATGAAGCATATTGAGAATGTTCCTCTCATTTCAGAATGCACTGTAGTCAACCAAAAGAGCAAAACTGTTTGCTCTTTTAAAATCCAAGAAACTTTCAACTTCCCTTTACCATGAGAAAGCTATAAATGTAGGTGGTTCTCACTCTATCCAAACTCATTTTCTTGTTCTTTCTCTGATAAAAATGAAGCTGAGTTTTTGAAAATTCTTCAAAGTGTACATTTAATTTGGGCACTTTTGGTGTATATTTGGGGGAGAAGACTAATTAGATAGTATCATAGGTTAGGTTCCTTGGAGATAGATTCTGAGACCAAGTTTTTCAAGGAAGTGATTTATTGAGGCAGGACGCAACTGGCAAATACGTCTGCAATGAAATTAGGATGATCAGGAGAGTCAGAGAGAGACACTGACTGCAAAGTGATTGTAACTCAGCCAATACCTGTGTTAGGTGGGACAGGTCCCTCAGACTTGTCTTCAAACGAGGCAAGAAGGCTGCGTCTTTGCATCTTAAATCAGCCAGTCATTGGCTGTGGGCCTCTGAGAGGATAACCTAAAGTGAGGCAGTTCTCTGCAACCTAAGGCAACACCTAGCAAAAACAAAGCTTTTCACCATCAGGAACTAAAATTCCCAGCAGCTTAGGGATGAAAAGAGGCTCTGGATTGGAACACCACAGTACCTACTGCAAAGGGACACTCCAGTATTCTCATATGGTCATTTCTATCATTTAATATTTATCAAGGCACATAGTATTTTACCATGACTATGTATGGATGTGAGAGTTGGACTATAAAGAAAGCTGAGCACTGAAAAATCGATGCTTTTGAACTGTGGTGTTGGAGAAGACTCTTGAGAGCCCCTTGGACCGCAAGGAGATACAACCAATCCATCCTAAAGGAGATCAGTCCTGGGTGTTCATTGGAAGGACTGATGTTGAAGCTGAAACTCCAATACTTTGGCCACCTGATATGAAGAGCTGACTCATTTGAGAAGATCCTGATGCTGGGAAAGATTGAGGGCAGGAGGAGAAGGGGACGACAGAGGATGAGATGGTTGGATGGCATCACTGACTCAATGGACATGGGTTTGGGTGGACTCCGGCAGTTGGTGATGGACAGGAAGGCCTGGCTTGTTGCGGTTCATGGGGTCGCAATGAGTCAGACACGACTGAGCAACCGAATTGAACTGATAGAGTATTTTTATTAGCACTTTTAGTATACCAAATACACTAATTAGCATGCCAATTGGTATTTATACATAAAACAACATTTTACCACATAAAGTATTTTTATTAAACACAGAGACTTCATGTTCAAGTGCTTAGAAACACACTTTCAAAAAATACTGCTGGAAAAGTGACTAAAGTGTCATTTCAACTGTGTACCTTTATGAGCTGATGATTAAACCAGTCATTTTTGACTTGCTCCTCCCTTATCAAGTTCTAAGGCACCTTCCATGATAAGACACCTCCATCTCTACTTTTTTGTCACTGCCAACAATTCTGGTCCCCACCTTCATTTCTTCAAACTTAAAACATCTCCTATGCCCAATTTCATCCAAGTTGTGTTTTTTGGGGGTGGGGGAGGGGGATGCTCCATTGCATGAATTGCATTAATTACTCAAATAGCCACTGTGTAGGGCACCAGGAAAATAACATTGAGCAAAAAAAGACAATCCTGCCATCTCTCATGAACATGAATTTCTAGTGAATGAGAAGGACTTTAAATAGTAAATTCCATGATAAACAATTTCATGGCAGCTGTGATTAAAATGCAATGAAAAAGTACCTGATGTTATAAAACCACATAATGTTGGGACCTGAACTAGGGGGTCAGAGATGGGTTTTCTAGAGTCAATAAGATGAACCTTAAAGGAGAAAGTTCACAGGAAGCATGCTTCATGCAAAGAGAATACTATGCTTCTTACCTTCAGGATCTGAAGAGGAGGAAGCATGGTGTATTCAAGGAGCTAAAGAAGAAAGCCAGTAGCCAGTATGCTAGAGCTGGGTTCATTTGTGAAGCAGAGGAAGGTGTTGGGGAGTAAAGTTAAGCAAGAGAAAGTAAGCAAAGGCCATATGAAACCATTAGAAACAGGGTTTTCTTTTACTTTTAATGTTTCACTTTAAAATAATTTCAGAATCACAAAACTGCTACCAAAAAAAATTCCCTACACTTTTCACCCACATTCTCCAAATGCTCACATCTTAAATTACCTCAGTATAATTATCAAAATCAGAAAATTAACACTGATTCAGTACTATTATCTAATTTACAGTCTGGGGAGGGGGGTCGAGGATGGGGGGGCCATGGGACACATGTACACCTGTGGCCAATTCATGTTGATATATGCCAAAAACCATCACAATATTGTAAAGCAATTATTCTCCAATTAAATTAATTTTTAAAAAGTCACTGTGTCAGATATTAATCAATAATAATTGTTTAAATTTCATGTATGTTTTTCCAGAACTATTCATTTTTTTTTGCTTAATTGATATAAACTACTGGATTTCCTTTTAGCATAATTCCTGAACTTCCCCTACTATGTTTATTTACTTTTGGAAAAATATCTTTTAGACATCAAACCAATGACAAGAAATAATATATATTATCACTAGCTTCAATTGGTTTTGCAAGAAAACAACCTGTGCTTTAAACTAAAAAAATAAAGTTAATGCAGTCTAAAAATAATAATTATTATTTCTGGTCCATATTTTACCAGCTAGCCAACTAATGCCCTTTCTCAGAATCCAACTGAGAATCACATACTGCATTTAGTTATCATGTCTCCTTAAATATGGGACAGTTCCTCAGTCTTTGTCTTTCATAACCCTGACACTTTTTTTTTTTACTACAAGGCACAGCATGTGGGGTCTTAGCTTCCCAAAGTGAAGTGAAGTGAAGTCGCTCAGTCGTGTCCAACTCTTTGCAACCCCATGGACTGTAGCCTACCAGGCTCCGCAGCCCATGGGATTTTCCAGGCAAGAACACTGGAGTGGGTTGCCATTTCCTTCTCCAGGGGATCTTCCCAACCCAGGGATCAAACCCGGGTCTTCTGCATTGTAGGCAGACACTTTACCATCTGAGCTACCAGGGAAGCCCTTAGCTTCCCAACCAGGGATCAAACCTGTGACCCCTATAGCAGAAGCATGGAGTCTTAACCACTGGAATGCCAGGAAAGTCCTGACCTTGACACTTTTGAAAAGCACTAGCCAGTTACTTGGTAGAATGATCCTCAACTTTGGTGTATCTGATGTTTCCTCATGATCAAATTCATATCATGCATTTTTGGCAATAATATCACAGAAATCACATGTCTCCTTTCAAAAGAAAGGTTATGTGGACACGACCCATGGTGGTGGTGATAACTTTGATCACTTGGTTAAGGTACTGTCTGCCAGATTTCTCCACTATAAAGCTACTGTTTTTTCCTTTTTACTTAAATATCTTTGGGAAGATACTTTCTGACTATGTGAACATCCTGTTTATCAACATATTTTTACCCACTGATTTTAGCATCCATCAATGATCTTGCCTGTATCAGCTATTCCTATAGTGTTTGCAAGTGGTGATTTGCTATTTTTATCAACCCTTTTAATTAGCTGGAATGCCACTATAAGGAAGAATTTTTCCTTCTCCCCTGATTTATTCATTTATTTTTATCAGCAAAGACTCACAGATTCATATTTTATTCTATAGGTTATAATTCATTATTATTTATACGGGTATTCAAAATGTCCCTGATTTGGCCACTGGGGCCCCATCAAGTTGACACTTAGGCCCTTTTGACATGGCCCTGTCATTTTTTGAGCACATCCCTACTTTCTGGCACTGTAGATGTTCCAGGTTGACGTACTTTTCCTACCAGTCTAAAATTAGCAATTTCTCCAAAGAACCATTGTTACCTGTATTGGAAACAGTACTAGATATAGTCATTGGTTCTGGGAAGTAAATGCCTTAGGCCCTACCAGCAGATACAGTCAAAAGAGTATGCATGCACACATCTGTGTGTGTTTATCTATGTATCTGTATTTATAAAATAAAGAGTTTGTACTGATAGTTCCAATTCCAAACATCTCGGTGTTCATTCTAGCCTTACAAGTGTCTCTCCCTTTTAAAAATTCACTAAATATTTACTGAACACCTGCCAAGGGCCAGGCTCTGTGCAAGGAACTGGGGTTACAAGAGTGAACAAAACAGGTAGGGTCCTGTCCTGCCCTCATGAAGCTTAAAAGGCATAATTTATGGATTACTCCCCTTTTCTCCAAATCGCTAAATTTATGCTTTCTACTGGCTCCTTCTCTCCAGGATTTAAACAGGCCAGAGAAGGATTTCAAGCAGGTAACATGATCAGTTCTACATTTCTAAACAAGTCATTCTTCTTGGGAATCAAAGGAAGAAAAAGTAAACTGGAGAGGTCAATTTTCAAATCAGTTGAAGCGGGATGAAAGCATAGGTGGGGAGATCGATAATGAGACTAGTAAGCAGTCCAAGGTAAGAGATGTCAGGCAACTGGACTGGGGTGAAGGGAGGGACAATGGAAAAAATTAATGGATTTGAGAAGCATTTAGGAGATAAACGGACCATACCTGATGATTGACTGAAGGGTAGGGGGATGAGGTGAGGGAGAAGGATGACTGAAGGAGGACTCCTAGATTTCACAGATTTCCATGTATTGTAAACATGTGACAATATGTCTCTTCATTAAATTGTAAACAATCTGATGACAAGAACACACAAGTATCATTCACATCTTTGTATCTCCAATATTTTCTACGGTGCCTGGTACACAGATGGAGCTCAAGAAATGATGCTGAATAAAATGTATAGGTGAATTTTCTCAGACTTATTGAGATTTCAGCTGTAGGGTATCAAATCAGTTATAATACATTCACAAAATCTTTAGTAGAAGAAAACTACTTATGCTGAATATCTATTCTCCCCAAAGAGTATATCCTGGTCTTTTAGTATATTGCGTATACTTTATCTTCCATCATTAATTCATCTTACCCAAGAGGTAAAACTCAGAAGCTATAAAATAGAAGTAAACATTTAACTATAACAATGAAATTTCACTTCACACCCATCAAACCGCCAAAATTAATGCCTATTAATTGCCTATTGCTTGCAGGGGAGTGAGGCTAAGGGGAGGCCTCTGTTTCCTCACCTCGCAAATGGAACCACGGGGATTAGGTAAAATGTTTCTAGACTCAAGCAGGCATTTAGTAAAGACTCACACACTGCCTTTTTACACATCCATATACTCCTCCTCCAAGACCCAGTTCAAACCACTCCTCCACTAGGAAGCCTGCCCAGACCTCTCCAACATGCAGCTACTTCTTTTCCCTTCTCTGAGCTTCTGGGATGCCTATCTGTAAAACTGTTCAAAGATTAATCATAGGTGGATCTGTGATTGCTCTTGCAATCAGTTGCTTTCTTCTTTACTTGTTATTGCACTATTTGCATACTCATACACTGTTCTCCAGTGAAGTCAGATGTCTCTGGATTCTGCTATGCCACTTATTTGCTATGCCACTTATTTGCTACGACTTCATCTTTCCACTGTTCACGCTTTTCTGTGTGATACAGGAGGCACAGCCATCTATCTGTTAAGGTCACTGTTAGGATTTGGGATAACGTGTGTAATGGGTCCATATATTAAGTGTTCCTTAAGTAGATGCCAACAAGCACTCGTTGAGAGCCGCTCTCAGATCTTTTTCAAATTTCGATACCCTCCTAGATGCAGCACCTCACAGACTGCCTCACAGGTGGCTGCTGCTTGATGGCTTATTTACCTATACTCTACCTTGTCCAAAAAGGACCTAAAGCAGGTAGGTGCTCAACAAACATTTGTTGAGTGACTACAGGCTACACTTTCTGTCAGATTTTCTCTTTCTTTCTGTTTTTCCATAATAAACAGAACCATCATAATATTGTGACATTTTTTGGCCACATAGCTTGAGGCATCTCAGTTCTTGACCAGGGACTGAACCCAGGCCATGACAGTGAAAGCCTAGAATCCTAACCACTAGGTCACCAAAGAACCCCCCATACTATGACTTTTTAAAGGCCTTTACTCATCCTTCACCTGCACTGATTATTTTTTTAATTTAATTTAAAAATTGTAACTATAAAATACAGGCTCCTGGAAAAAATGAAAACATTGAAAGGGAATAAAATGAAAAGTAGGTTCCTCTCCCGACATTCAGTTTCACTATCCAGAGGTAATACTTAAAAAAAAAAAAAAAGTCCTATGTATCTTTTTATTGGCCTTAGTGTTTGGCAAATACTCAACCTTCTTTAAGTTATTACTTAAAGATTTTCCCTGATTTAGCATCCTAAGAACATAAGCTCCATAAGAGCATTTTTGTCTCTTTTGTTCCCTTCTGTTCCCAGCACCTAAACAGTACATTAATCATAACCATATGTTCAATAAGTGCTTGCTAATGTATGGACTTCCTTTTGAGGAATTGCCACCACTCAAGGTATACTGCCTTCCTTTAGCCAAGTGGCAAGGAAGACTGATTAGATGTTCCCTCCTCAGATTTTGATCTGTGAGCAGAATACAAACAGTTGGAGGGAGCTGAACCCATATGAGAGCATGGAATGTTCCTGCAAGAAGGTGGTCAGTGGTGGCTGCTACCTGACTGCTTCCAGCCTGGTTCTCCTGCCTTACTTTCAATCCTGTGAGCTCACCCAATTCCTTCCAATAAATTGCCTTTTGCTTAAGTTAGCTCAGCACTTCTCACCCTCAGCACTGCTGACATCTTGAGCTACATTATCTTTGCTGTGAGGGGCTGTTCTGTGCCTTATAGTATGTTCAGCAGAATCTCTGGTCTCAACTTGCTGAATGCCAAGAGCATCCTTAGTGTAACTATCAAAAAAAGTCTCCAGACATTAACAAATGTCCCCAAGGGGGACTGAATTAGCTAGAGGTGATTTCTGTGGAACAAAAAAGTCCTAACTGCTGAATACTACATCTCTGCCAACTTTTCATTATGGCCTACATAGAAATAGCTCAGCTATATAATATTATGTTATATTGATAGGTCCTAAGTTATTAAACCAGTCAAGTAACAATGGATTTTAAAGGGTTCACCTGTTGTTATGTTAAACAACCGGTGTCTGCACACTGAGCGGTGTGGCCCGTCATAATCCATCTGGGCGGCAGATCGGCCCCAGGGCAGCCAGGGGAGACCAGGGAGCTCTCCACTCCTGGGCATCCTCCAACACGACTGGCTCCAGCCTTCCCCGGACCCCCCTTGTCACAACTCCAACAGGGCCTTTGTCCAGGCCCCTGGGCAGTACATTGATCAACACCTACATCCAGTGAAGGTTTATACACTCAAGAGGACCAGCAGTGGGATAAACAAGGTGCCAGGCATGTCCTCCAGCTACGTGGAGCAACGAAAGGGCATGTCCCTGTGAAGTTAAGTGGGCCTTAGGAAGCATCACTATGAACAAAACTAGTGGAGGTGATGGAATTCAGCTGAACTATTTCAAATCCTAAAAGATAATGCTGTTAAAGTGCTGTACTCAATATGCCAGCAAATTTGGAAAACAGCCATGGCCACAGGACTGGAAAAGGTTTGTTTTCATTCCAATCCCAAAGAAAGGCAATGCCAAAAAATGTTCAAGTTATCGCACAAATGCACTCATTTCACATGCCAGCAAGATTATGCTCAAGATGCTTCAAGCTAGGCTTCAGCAGTACGTGAACCAAGAACTTCCAGACATACAAGCTGGATTTAGAAAAGGCAGAGGAACCAGAGATCAAATTGCCAACATCAGCTGCATCATGGAAAAAGCAAGGGAATTCCCCAAAAAATCTACTTCTGCTTCACTGACTACACTAAAGTCTGTGTGTGGATCACAACAGAAGGTAGAAAAGTCTTAAAGACATTCTTAAAGAATCTTAAAATTCTTAAAAATTCTTAAGGAAAATTCTTAAATTCGACCACTTTACCTGCCTCCTGAGAAAGCTGTATGCAGGTCAAGAAGCAACAGCTAGAACTGAACATGGAACAACGGACTCATTCCAAATTGGGAAAGGAGTGCATCAAGGCTGCATATTGTCACCCTGCTTATTTAACTTCTATGTAAAGCACATCATGTGAAATGCCGGGCTGGATGGAGCACAAGCTGGAATCAAGATTGCTGGGAGAAATATCAATAACCTCAGATATGCAGATGACACCACCCTTATGACAGAAAGCAAAGAGGAACTGAAGAGCCTCTTGATGAAAGTGAAAGAGGAGAGGGAAATAATTGGCTTAAAACTCAACATTCAAAAAATGAAGATCATGGCATCTGGTCCCATCATTTCATGGCAAATACATGGGGAAAAAGTAGAAACAGTGACAAATTTTATTTCTTGGGCTCCAAAATCACTGCAGATGGTGACTGAAATTAAAGCCATGAAATTAAAGACGTTTGCTCCTCGGAAGAAAAGCTATGACAAACCTAGGTAGCGCATTAAAAAGCAGAGACATCACTTTACCGACAAAGGTCCATATGGTCAAAGCTATCGTTTTTCCAGCAGTCATATATGGATATGAGAGTTGGACCACAAAGAAGGCTAAGCATCAAAGAATTAATGCCTTCAAACTGCGGTGTTGGAGAAGACTGTTGAGAGTCCCCTGGACTGCAAGGAAATCAAACCAGTCAATCCTAAAGGATATCAACCCTGAATATTCATTGGAAGGACTGATGTTGAAGCTGAAGCTCCAATACTTTGGCCACCTGATGCAAAGAGCTGATTCACTGGAAACGACCCTGATGCTGGGAAAGATTGAGGGCGAGAGAAGGGGTGACAGAGGATAAGATGGTTGGATGACATCATTGACTTAACGGACATGAATCTGAGCAACCTCAAGGGAGACAGTGAAGGACAGGCAAGCCTGGCGTGCCGCAGCCCATGGGGTCACAGAGAGCCAGATACGACTTGGTGACTCAACAACAACAACGTTAAACAACAGCTTTAGGGAGATACAAGTCAAACACCAAATAATTCACCCATTTAAAGTGTACACTTAAGTGACTTTTAATATATTCACAGAGTTGTGCAATCATCACTACAATCAATTTTAGAATACCTTAATCACCTCAAAAATAGGTGCACATCCCCACACACTTTAGTTATCACTCCTCAAAACTCCAGCTCCCTCAATTGTCAGCAACCATTTAATCTACTTTCTGCCTCTACAGACTTACCTATTCTGAACACTTCATGTAAATGGAACCACAGAATATGTTTTCTTTTGGACTGACTTATTTCTCTTAGCACAGTGTTTTCTAGCTTTGTCCATGCTATAGCATGTAACAGTAATTCATCCCTTACTGTTGAATAATATTCCACTGTATGGACACATTTTCCCTATCCATAAATAATAAGCATTCAGGTTGCTACACTTTGTGGCTATGATGAAAAATGCTGCTATGAGCATTTGTGTACAAGTTTTAGTGTTGACATAGGTTTTCATTTCTCTTAGGCATATACCTAGGGTTAAACGGAAACATTGTTTAACTTTTTGAGGAAGTCCCAGACTGTTTTCCAAAATGACTACACCATTTTACCTTCCAATCAGCAGAGCTTCTTTCCTCACTTCTCACCAACACTTACCACTAATCATTTATTATTCATCTTTTTTATTATAGCCATGCGAGGGAGAGTGATGTAGTATTTCATTGTGGTTTTGATTTCCATTTCCCTAATGACCAATGTTGGTGAGCATCTCCTTCAGGTGCTTACTGGTCATTTGTATATCTTGAAGAAATGTCTACTCAGATCCTTTGTCCGTTTTCTAATTGAGTTATTTGCCTTTCTATTGTTGAGTTACAAGAAATCTTTATATGTTCTAGATATAAGTCATTTTTCAGACATATGATTTCCAAAAATTTTTTCCCATTCTTAAATGAGTGAAAGTCTTTTCATTTTCTTAACAGCACAGAAGTTTTAAATGTTTATTGTTAGTCTTTCAGGTAAAAAATGAGTGGCTGGTTCACCTTGCAGCTCAATCATGTAACGTGTTTTTCTCTGAGACAACTATCAGCAGAACTGCTGCTCTATGACATCCATGTTTATTTAAAACAAGAATATAATTCTTTATATATATATTTTCACATAAAGTTGATTCTCCTGGAACAAGATATAAGAAGGAAGATGTAGCATGTCATCCTGTGATTTTTACCTACTCTTGACATATCACTCACTTATCCAAGGGACACCTGACCCAGAGAGAGGAGTTTAAGCAAGGCCAATGAAGAGTAATGGTTCTTCCACAGTATTGATGAGGAGGAAGAGAAGACTAATTAATGGATGATGGTTTTTTTGTAAAATCAATCACTTTTTGTAAATATCTTTTTCACTAGACTTGATATAAGATGTTAAAATTCTATTCTCTGCATAGCAAATGAAGATAGACAGGTTTTAGACTGTCCTAAGTGGCCAGTG
This sequence comes from Cervus canadensis, assembly GCF_019320065.1. Taxonomy (NCBI): domain Eukaryota; kingdom Metazoa; phylum Chordata; class Mammalia; order Artiodactyla; family Cervidae; genus Cervus; species Cervus canadensis. The sequence goes on along the minus strand of NC_057393.1, from coordinate 36,564,582 downwards.
AAGCCTCTGTCCAGAATTAAGAAAAGGTCAATTCAAACAAATCCCATAGACGCTCAGTAAAATATATTCTGGAGATCAAGGTGTCCCTATACAAGTCCTTTAAGAGGCCCAGGAACATCATCTATTTGAAAACGACTTAGCCTATATAAGGCTCTTCAAGAACTTATAGCTGTGTTAAAGCAAACTTCTGAAACAGCTACAGACCATGGCTAAGTTACTGAAACCTAGGCCAGTCCTAACTTGCCTTTGTTCCCAACCCACTCTGCATACCACTGCAAAATTAATCCCCCTAAATCACTGTTACCCTGACTTGAGAATTTTTAGTAATAATTAAAAGCTAATATCAATGGAGTTCTTAACTATGTGCCCAGCATTGTCCTGAACAATTTAAATGGATTTTCTCATTTAATCCTCCTCGTAACCCAGTAAGGTAGGTTCTGTAACTCTCCTGAAGATGAGGAAACTGTAGCTTATTCAGTAACCCACCCAAAACTGCTGAGCCCCTGAGTGGCAATGCTAAGATTCAAATGTAGGTTTGAGCTGAGGCTCTCAACCACTACGGTATTTCTGCAGAGACACCACTGGTCTAGTAATCACTTAGGGGGACAACTACAAGGCACATGCATCAGAATTACCAGGGTAATTCTCTGACTCACAGCAGGTTTGGGAACCACTACAAGTTAACTCTCCATTTCCTACAGAATGCCTAAACTCCTCTTCTCATAGGCTTCTAGGATAAAGGCAAAATTCCTTAAATTGGCTTAGAAAGCTCTTCCGAGTCTGTCACTTGACTGACCTTTCTGGTCCCATTTTGCCCCAAGCCCCCTTTTTGTTTCCATTTCTATTCTTCATCACAAGATTCTTCCTTCTCAGGGTATTTGCACAAGCTGTTCTTTGGTCTGGGATGCTCTTCCCTCCTCCCTTTGTTCGATTAACTCTTGCTCTTCCTCAGGCCTTATCATGATGGGCACTTTCTGAGAAAAAATTTTCTGATCGCCCTGTTTAGGTCAAAATCCTACTATTATCTCTAATAATATCATGTACTACATTTGCAAACTAAAAACTGACTTTACATGATTATATCTCTTTCCCTTGATAAAGAGTACACTCTACAGAGGTAGGAACTGTACTTGTTTTTCTCAATATTGTGCCTCCAGTTCCTGGCTTAGTTGTTGTTGTTTAGTTGCTAAGTCGTGTCTGACTCTTTGTGACCCCACGGACTACAGTACGCCAGGCTCCTCTGTCCAGGGGATTTCCCAGGCAAGAATACTGGAGTGGGTTGCTATGTCTTTGTCCAGTAGTATCTTCAGTGCCTTGGCTTAGTGCCTGTCACATAAATATTGCTTGTTCAATAAATATTTGTCAACAGAATTAATGGTTTCAAGGCCTTTTAACTATTCCAGACTTAACCAACCAACCATATTTTTCACTCTTGCTCAACAGAGATGTACAGTGCCATTTACAGAAGTTAATTCCTCTCCACATCTTTTCATCCTTATCTAAACACAAAATCCTTTTCCACCTCTTTACCTACCTAATTCCTCCTATTGCTACAAGGTGGCACCTAAATTTCCCTTATTTCACAAAGTTTTCTAACTCACCAACCCACAACAGTCTCTTCTAAACTGCTACCTCACTTTGTACTTCTAGGCCGCTCACTTGGCACTTCATCATATCCTGCCACGTATCCTCACGTAGTATTTCACATGTAAGTGGTTTGGTTACTTTTTTAAATATAAGTATCCCATTTGAATGCAGAGTTCCAAAGAATAGCCAGGAGAGATAAGAAAGCCTTCCTCAGCAATCAATGCAAAGAAATAGAGGAAAACAACAGAATGGGAAAGACTAGAGATCTCTTCAAGAAAATTAGAGATACCAAGGGAACATTTCATGCAAAAATGGGCTCAATAAAGGACAGAAACAGTATAGACCTAACAGAAGCAGAAGATATTAAGACGAGGTGTCAAGAATACACAGAAGAATTGTACAAAAAAGATCTTCATGACCCAGATAATCACAATGGTGTGATCACTCACCTAGAGCCAGACATCCTGGAATGTGAAGTCAAGTGGGCCTTAGAAAGCATCACTACGAACAAAGCTAGTGGAGGTGATGGAATTCCAGTTGAGCTATCTCAAATCCTGAAAGATGATGCTGCGAAAGTGCTGCACTCAATATGCCAGCAAATTTGGAAAACTCAGCAGTGGCCACAGGACTAGAAAAGGTCAGTTTTCATTGCAAT